>NW_025981190.1:0-5417 GCF_021869965.1 Rhincodon typus | reverse complement strand
GAAGAAGGGTCTAGGCCCGAAACGTCAGCCTTCCTGCTCCTCTGATGCTGCTTGGCCTGCTGTGTTCATCCAGCTCTACACCTTGTTATCTCAGATTCTCCAGCATCTGCAGTTCCTACTATCTCTGGCCAACATTGATTCATTCATTAAGATTGCCTTCAGCTTTTCAAATGCTGCTTCGCATTCTGTTGACTTTTACCACTTTTCCTTGTTTCTTTAACAAATGTGTTAAAGGCATAGCTCTAGACTTGAAATTGAGCTGACTTCCAAATGTGGAATAAGGTATGAATCTGTCTTTGTGACCACACTCAACTTTCATACATTTGTACAAAGTCTAGTCAATCCTTCCAGTGTAGGAACCAACAGAATTGGTGACTTCCAGCTGCTTTGATTAGGTTCAAGCAAGCAGTTGTCTCGCATGTACTGAATTTCTGTTTCCACCTGAGCTTATTTCTCTGGGATCAACCAATAACAATGTTGTTTTATCAGTTCTGACTTCCCTACATCCACATCATGTCTCGCCAATGTAGTACATCCAAGTGTTCTCTACTAATTACCGCATACTTTCTCAGTAGTCTTACAAGATCCTCCCATTGTCCTTTTTCTGAGAACACAGTGTCTAACTGGCTCAGTGTTTCTGTCTTCACTAGTTGAGTTGAGGAGATTCATTCAGAGAATTGTCTACCTCACTCTCATTATCTTCATCATCTTTTCCGACTCTTACCAGCTGCTACACTTACTCTTCTCTACAATAATACCTTTTCAGCATTTTTATCTGATGTAAATGATTCTTTTTTCTGTGATCAGGAGTATTTATCAGACATGTCGCTTGCTACCTTTTCTAATTACTTTATATAGACCCCGGAATTTTGCTTTCAGAGGTTCACCTTGTATTGGTAACAGTATCAATAGTCATCTCCCACCTGAAACACTCTAGTTCCTTAATGTTTACCTGACCCTTCTTCCTTTTCCACCAGTGAAACTTCTAAATGTTGCTATGTGACTCCACATCCTCCTGTGAGTCTTCCTAGAAAACATGGACATATAATCTATAATTGAGGATTCATGTTGCTCATTCATGAACGTTTCCCCTATCAATTTAAATGGACTTCTAATTTCATGACTGTAAACCAATTTAAATGTATCAAATCTGGTAGATTCATTTGGAGAATCTTTAGCAGCAGATAGGAAGAAATCTAATCCTCTAGTCCAATCCTGTGGTATTCATAGCAGCATGTCTTATTATTGGTTCTAAGAGTCTGGTGGTACTTTTCCAAAGTTCCCTGTGTTTGAGGATGATATGCAGTTGGCTTCAATTGTTTTAAACCCAAACTGATGATTTCCTAAGATACTTTAGACAAAGTTAGAATCCTAATCAGACTCGCCCCCACTTGGTAGTACATAATGTTACGACACAGAGACAGACAGCCAAATCAAATCAGCTCCCCTATCCTTTTATTCATAACACAGTAAAATTACAATATTCAATAACCCCCAGATTGATCCCAATGATTCCTAAACAGACCTTTTGAATAAACAGTACCAAGTTTTGTGTTAACTTTTGCCAGACACCAGATTTATAGCACAAACAAAAGATTTAACAATTTGTTAACAGATTAATAGCTTTAGCCGAGCAAAATTAAATCACAAGGTAATCTAATTAACTTCTAAGATTTAAACCCAGCCCTCCTTAAATATAGCCCTCACTCTCATACAAAGACAGATGGATGAACAGACACAGTTAATGATAAATCAAAAGGGAAAAATAAATGGTGTAACTGGCATGTTTAATTAAACTGTTTCCACAATTTGTAATCTCACAGGCACATGTGATTGTATCTTCTAGATTTCTGACAATACTGTTGCACACAGATAACTTCTAGTTGGCTCCAAGGAATATTCACTTAATACTTATAATATGACATTCTATTCTCTGAACGTTCAGTAAGTTGAAAATGAGAAGACAACCAGTGAGCTTTCAAATCTTTGTGCTGCAATATTAAAAGCCAAACTCCTCTCAGAAACCCCCAGTTCAAACAGTTCAAAAATATTCTGGGCCCTCCCTCTACTTGATCAATATTCTCTCCCAGACTTACTGGAGCCACTTCCCAGAGTACTGAACTCATTTAAGGCAAAACATCTGCAATCTGATTAAACTTACTATCACTTCAGAGTTGAAGAGTCTGTAGAATTTTTTTGATCAAGAACCTAACTGCTATTAACTTTCAGGTCTGGCCTTAAAAATAAATAAAAGCTTGTTTGTTCTCTTGTCGTTTTCCAACTCAAGCTGCTGCCCACAATCCAAAGGTCACCTTTCAGCTCTTATCTCACAGTCACAGCTCCAATCCAAAAATGATTTTTAAAAAATGAAAAATCAACAAGGGTTCTAACAATAACAAGTAAATAACTGAGTTACTTTTTCCACTACTACCTGAGCTGCAATTGTCCTCAAAGGAAAGCCTCAAGTTGTCTTGTGGGGATATACTGATGTCCTACTTTCATTATCAGTAATGGACCTACAGAACTCACTAACAGTTGACTAAATCGTTCTTCATAAACTGGTATGAATATCAAAGGTACTACTCTTGATAACATGTCAAGGCTTTCCTTCCATCTGACATGGTATGACATGTTTTTACAGAATGACACTACATCTTTATAAAGTCCTGGCAATTTAAAATATCTGTTTATTGATACCTGTGTTATCTGGATTCCTAAATGTTCTGCAATAGAAATATCATGTCCTACTCGCAATATCTTCTTATGATATTTAGGTGACGCAACCATCTGATGAACAATTGTCCATTCTCCATCCCCGTGTCGGTGAGGATGTCTCCACTTACTCACCAAAACTCTGTTACTTATGTAATAACACCCAGGAACGCCTCCGATATCAGCGCAACTGAAGCCATTTGGATCACTTAGCCCTGTATGTTGCACACTGCTTCTGCTCTTTAGCATACAAGTAGTCCCATGGTGTAGTTTCATCAGGTTGACACCTCATTTTTAAATACACCAGCTGCTGCTCCTGGCATACCCTGCTGCACTCCTGCATTACAATGTATTTAATTTTTCAATTTATATCTCTTGTATTTTATTGCTGCAACAAAATGTGTTATAGTTCATTGGGGAATTATAAACCTTTCTTGTATTCTGTAATCAGTATTTATTAGTCTAAGGACTGTGCTGACTCTAGATTTGCGGGGAAAAAAATATGCCAGAAAGTTTGTTGATAAGGTTTGTGAGTATTCAGTAGTATTTATTTGTAAAACCTCTATTTTTTTTTAACAAGATTCCCAGCATTGGCAAAAAAAGGAAGAAGGTAAGGGAGTATAGTTCTCCTTATGACCGCTGGGCATCCCACAACGTTTTGCATCCACTGTTGTGCTTTAAAGTGTGGTTTCTGATTCAAATATTTGCTACAACATAAAATAATTATGTTTTTGTTTCTTGTGTCCTAATTTGAAATTACTAAAGGCTGATAATTTACTTTAAGATGATAACATACAAACTAATACACAGCTATCTTTACACAATTGTTATTCAGTAAACACAAATTATTAAATAATGACTGTCATCTCAGCAATTTATTAAATGGTTTAGAGCCATCTAGTGGTCAGCAATGGGATTGATGGATAAAGCATGTTGGACCAAAATTCCTCAACTCTGCTGTACAAATAAGAACTGGAAATCCACTTTCCTGATTCAATTGAATAACCTGGGTCACAATGAGGTCATCTAACCTGGCAGAAAATGGTTGGTAGTGCGCCTATGTCATTGTGGGCACCATCAAAGGAGAAAAGTGGGGGAAGAGCATTTGTCAGCCGCTGTTTCGCAGCACGGTGGCTCAGTGGTTAGCACTGTTGCCTCATAGCACCAGGGATCCAGGTTTGATTTCACCCTCGGGAAACTGCCTGTGTGGAGATTGCACATTCTCCCTGTGTCTGTGTGAGTTTACTCCGGGTGCACTGGTTTTCTCTTACAGTCCAAATATATGCAGGTTAGGTAGATTAGCCATGCCAAATTGCCCCAAAGTGTCCAGGGATGTGTAGATTAGGAGGATTAGCCATGTTAAATGCACGGTTAAGGAGGTAGGACGGAGTGGGATGCTCTTCATAGGGTCAGTGTAGACTCGATAGGCCTAATGGCCTGATCCACGCAATGGGGATTCTGTGATTCTATGTTTCAGTTTGCCAAAAACATAGCTGAAGAAATATTTGTTGACAGTTCAATAATTCCCTGACACTTTTATAAGCAGACAATATTAATTGTATCAGAGATTGTAAGATCTGCTGATGCTAGAGTCAGAGATAACACAGTGTGGAGCTGGAGGAACACAGCAGGCCAGGCAGCATCAGAGGAGCAGGAAAGTTGACGTTTCAGGTCGGGACCCTTCTGTTGTTGTTCTGATGGGAGGTCCAAGACATGACCTCCAAATAGGCCCCATTTCTGCCAATCAAAAACCCTGGCTCATCCACATATGATGAATGTGCAGTCAACTTCAAGATAAATGATACAACTGTATGTTTCAAGCCAATCACTGGAATATATTGCAATGTTGCACCATTGTAAATTACACAAGCTAAGTATAAATGTTACTAAAACAAATGGCACTCTGACTATAATATAGAGTTGACAGAAAAAAAATCTAACATGATGTGTTAATACAGATAAATATGAGATCCCAAAATTTCAACTTCTGGAACAGTGGCTCACAAACTGTGCTTAAATATTGATGTTCCAAAGAAAAGTCATATCGAACTTGAAATGGTGACTCTATTTCTCTTTCACAGACGTTGCCAGACCGGTTGAGTTTCGCCAGCATTTTCTATTTTAATTTTGGATTAATTTTTAATCTAGGAATTGATCAAAAGAATTGACACAGTCTTTAAAAATAAATGCCCAAAAGTGACAGAGAAATATTCTGACATATTTAAAGGCCTGTAGTACATAACAGGAAAGGTTTACACTCATCTAAGGCATTGACTTTCAGTGAAGGAAATTACAAGAGGCACTTTTGATACAGTTTGTGCTGAACTAAGTAATCTGAAGAAACTTGGTATCATGAAAAAAGTCAAAGAACCAAGTCAGGAGTTAAACACTGTGATGACAAGAGTCACCCTAACAGTGAATCAGTGATAACAATGAGTCTAAGTAATAGAGAAAGAACATTATAAAATGCAGGAGGAAGAAGATGTACAATTATTTCTGTCAAATGCTTAAACTGTTATAACTAGGTGCAGAAAGTTCTACCTGTGCAAGAAATATTGTGGTGAAGACATAAATATTGTGGCATCCCTCAAGCAACATCAATTAGTTATTTGAGATAGTAGGAACTGCAGATGCTGGAGAATCTGAGATAACAAGGTGTAGAGCTGGATGAACACAGCAGGCCAAGCTTGGCCTGCTGTGTTCAT
>NW_025981189.1:2594-5417 GCF_021869965.1 Rhincodon typus | reverse complement strand
GTTCGATTTCTGGTCAGGGAATCAGGATTTATTGTTCCTGACAGTAACAAAATCAAACACAGAGCAGTCTCTGATGGGAATCCTTTCAGTGTCTCAGGTCAGTTAATGTCCCCGAGAGCATCAGAGTCAATGTCCCAGCCTCTTAAAGAAGGGGAAGCTTCCTCGACTGCCGCTGCTCAGTTGGAAAATTCACCTTCATTCTCCTCTGATTCCGCTTCCCAAAGAATTTCTAAAGACTCACAAAGCAGAGACTGGTTTTATTTTTTGTTTTGTTTTCTTTCCATTCCCGGGAGATCCAGTGACTGGGTCAGTAGGTATGGGAAATTGAATGTGAATTTTGTGGGACTATTTCAGCTTCCCCTCCTCTGACATTCTCGGTGACATTTACTGATGTGAGACATTGAAAGGAGTCTTGTTCCTGTCGATTAGAAATTCAAAGCTCATCTTGGTTTCGGGGCAATGAGGAAGATTAGTTTGGACGTGTAAAGAAATTGTGAACTACACTTGAGCTAGGTAGTCAAACCTACAATCTCCTGATCTGTAGTCAGGCGCATTATCCATTGCATCACTGGCCCCAGGTATGTGGGATTCTTACATGCGCCAGTGTTGTGGTGCTGAAAGGGACATGAACAGCAATGGCAACATTCACAAGGTGAACAACCAGCAAAGATAATCACTGTCATTGCTTCAGTTCAATGGTCCCTGCTTAGTGAAGTGGTGAATTTTACTGGCAAAGAAAACACATTTGTCCTCAGGAGACTGCTTCAGTGACTTCTCTTTTTCTGAGGGATTCATCATGAAGTTCCTTTCTGCTGTTCCACAGGACTTCTGCTTCTCCTTTTCTTCTATTCTCATCCCTTCATTCCCAGTTTGATTGGAATAACAAGGTGAGCAGGATAAATTGCAGACTTAGCGGGGAATGTTGTGGTAATGGCACAGTCAGAGTGAGCTGATCCCCCTCATTCTCTGCTGTCACCATTCATTCATTTTACACCAAACAGTAAAGACATCACGACAATCCTTTAATTGTATTTTTTTCTGATGGATTGAGAATTCTACTTAGAATTCTAAAGATTCACAATCTTTTGAGGGAAGAAATATTTCATTACCTCCGCCCTAAGTGACAGACACATTATCCGGGGAATGTGAGCCCAGTTCTAGACACTCCAGCCACAGGGTAAAAGCCTCTCAGCAGCCCCACTCTTAAATTATCTCCGAATTTCAGACTTTACACAGAGCAAGAATGGGAAATGAGGGATTTTGACAGAAGGAGAGTCGGAGAATGTGAAAGGGGATGAAGTGGACATACAGAAACAAAGAGAGACAAATAAAGATACATATCGAGGTAGACACTGAAAGGACCAATTCTCCTTTCGACATGGCTGCTAACTGACACAACAGAAAAGTAAAAGGCAACTATTTTATCAGCCTTACACCACGTCTGGGCAATGGAAGGAGCAGTAGAGCCAATGAAATACCTTTAAGGTTGTAAAGGTGACAGTTCTCAGCTAATGAGAGAGCACAATTTGATAAATACGTTGATTCAACAGACAGAGCTGATAATTTCCTCTGGCATTGTAATATAGAAATTGATAACAAACCTTGCACTTACGAACAGTCACTAGACCAGAAATGTTAACTCTATTTCTCCACACCGATGCTGTCAGACCTGCTGAGTTTCTCAATCTATTCCTGTTTTTGTGTCAGTTTTCCACAGTCCTTTGTTTTATGTTAATCTGAATAGTGTTTGCAATAAAATAGATTACCTTCCAGCTCCTGAAAAAACAGTCAGAAATGCTGTCACCACAATAAATTAGCAGCGTAGAACTTCTATTCCCTGACCAGGAATCGACTGGAGGCTATGAACAGTGAGAGCACTGAATGCTAACCACTCGACCACATATATATATTTTCATATATTTTCTCAGTGATACTGTCTTTGCATTTTAATTTGTGATCATTTTCACTGTAGATCTGTTTCACCGTTTTTTTAGTTTTTACAGCGTGGAAGAACACAATTCGTGTCCACGCCGGTCACCAAACCTCCATCTATTCTCGTCCCAGTTTCCACCATTTGGCCCATAGCCTTGTGTGCTCTGACGTTTCAAGGGCAAATGTCAATCAGCTTGTCCCTGTAATCTCAAATGACATAATGAATTGAACTGAAGTTTGAGATGGTAAAACTGTGTAAATACTCCCTTAAGGAACTCATCCTCATTTTCACCCACAGAGGGAGACATACAGACACATCCCTGAGAGTGACAGAGTCCTCATAATTATATCCACTCCATGTGCTTCACGTCTGTTCTCCATTCCCACACACAAATTTCTACAACAAAAGGCAGCTTTATGTGGATCACAAGTGACTTCTCCAGAAAATGAGAACCATTACTGTGAGCTGGGATATGAAATGGACAGTGAGCTGAAATAGTCCCACAAGCTGCTTGCATTCAAATTTCAATTTTGAAAACCCAATCAATGCAGTTCTTGGGAATCTGACAGGACAGTGCCCGGCAGACATCCCTCACTTTAGACAACTGACGTAGGGTGCTATGACAGGGAATGGCCGAACCCCTCTGATAAGTAAACTAAAATACAAGCCCCGATCTGTTATGACAGGAGGAGGGGTTCCTGTCGAATAATTACCCCCTAAACATCCAGAGCAGCTCGCCTTTCCCCTCATAATCTATTGAAAGGGCTTTTATTAGAAAGAAAATTCTTGATCTCCACTTTACAAGTAACAAGAAACAATTTATTTATTTAACCCAACAATAAACAAATTAACAAAATTACTAACAAACTGACAATTCACAGACTGCTAAC
>NW_025981189.1:0-2494 GCF_021869965.1 Rhincodon typus | reverse complement strand
AAAACAAGTCCCACTAAAATAAACTCACTTAATAAGAAGCAATAAATAAGTTATAACTTAATCTCTCAAAGTTCGCACAGGCTGTCTTCTGGAATATTCTGTCATCTCCGCTCTCTTCACAAACGCCTTTATTCCATTTATTCTGCTGTCAGGAATGTTTTATCTCTCAAATTTCTTCAATGAGGACTTTGAGCTAAAACGCTGTGGTACTTTTGATGAATTCGATGTGCTTTCTCTGAGAGCTGAATGGTGCTAACTCTGGCAGATGACAGTTGGCTCTCTCCCTCGCCTTCTCTCCCCATTTCGACATCATCAAATTCTTATCATGTGATTGGTTTCAGGTTGTAAACACCATCAGATTTAAATTCAATTGGCTTCCTGTATCTAGGGGCTTCGTTTACATTAATTGGCCAAATTCAAACAAGACAGATGTTTTGCCTGCCGCCTGTAAGGCTTTAATACATTTGTTTCACTTCTTGAGGCTGTCTGTCCTGGCAACTTCAGCTGCTGCTCACAGACAGATTTTTGTTTAAATTTCTAAGTACAGACAAAGCACAAATCTCAAAGGAACCACACATTTTAGCTTCCTGCCTTCCACTTCACAATTACTCTATCCAAATTCATAACATAAGGAAAACTCTAAACACTTTCACGTCGCACCTCTTTGTGCTTCTGTCCCTGTCTCACCTCCAGCTCCCAGCTCAATGAGCTGCTTGGTACGAATGAGGGCAGATCATGAAACCAATCTTTACCTGGAAAGCAGGGCCAGGGATTGTAAGACAAGACATTGAGAAGCGACGAGTTTGCGCATGGCTGGGTAAAGAGACAGCAATATTGCATTTTTCTGATTCTCCCAAATACTGATTCCAGGAATGTACACAATGCCAGTTACCCCCAATCTTAATGGATGATGTGGCTGACAGGAGTGTATTTTGCAGACATTGTCCTGTCATTCACAAAACTGAGATCTCCAGCACGGAGGAAAGACACTTCAGGTCTGCAGCAGTTGAACTCCAGACCCTGAATAGTCTAGTCACATTTCCCAGCATTTCACTCAGCCTCAAGTGTACATCTAAACATGTCTCAACTCCAATGTTGTTCCACTCAGACAGGCAGCGAGTTGCATATTCTCACCATTGGCAATCTGGGTGAAATGCTTTGTCCCCACCCTTCCTGTGATTCCTGTCGCAAACAAGGAGGCGGGAAGCAAACTCCCTTCCAATTTGCCCTCAGCGCTCAACTACAGTCGGCAGGATTCAAAACTGCCCAGGGACACCCCAATAGGTTTCAAACTCCATCTCCTTAACCACTTGGCGACTACTGCAACAGCGCACTACCCACTCGCCTTTCCAGGTCTCTCTCCCTGTGGAGCTGAGGAAGAGTGACTCATTACTGGGTTTGTTTGAATCCAATCGCTTCACAGATTTCGAAAGGGTTAAATTCAGTACATGGTGGGTCTGGTTGTTTCATCCCAATAGGTGGAATACTCATTTGTTTAAAAATAAAAACATAAATTGCCAGAAAAAAAAACTCAGGAGATCTAGCAGCATCTGTGGGCAGAGATTCAGGGTTAACGTTTCAGGACTTCTTCAGAACTGTTTTCCCCCACAGGTACTGCCAAATGTGTTGAGTTTCTTCAGCAGTTTCTGTTTTTGATTCAGATTCCCAACATCCGCAGCTCTTTACGTTAGCCATTATAACAACATCGAAACACCTTTGTGGTTACTCACTGTATAAGATTTCTGTTTGGGGAGCATTTTCCTGACCGCATTAAAAACCCGGAACTGAATCGCAAAAACAGAACTGGTAGAGTGAGAACAGCACTTGCTCCTGCCTTTGTGGCCTTGAACCACCAACCTCGCACTTACGAGCCACAAGCGCTGACCAATTGCGCCATGGAAGCTGGTAAGTAGCTGATTTGCACAATCCCTTAAAACAGGCTCTTATGTAATTGCTCTGAACAAAACAGCAATGAAGGAACCCCTTCAGGTACCTATACAGAGGCTATAGCCTCTCCCACTGAAAGCATGGACTGTTCTTAGCCCTTGCCCAGTGCTCTCTTTCTTCACATTGAGTTCAGAGTGTTCCATAAGTCCTGATTGGATGACAGGTTCCCATCCCTGATGAACACGAATGAATTAGTTGGTGATTTAATGGTAAGACGGCAGTTTTCATGGTCACTATTCCCCTGTGCCAGCCTCATAAATTACCAGATCACTCACCTTGATTACACAAGCTACCTTTCTTTTTGTGTGTTATCTTATGCTCCTTTCCTTTGTTTCTGGTCAATTCCACATTGCTTTGGAATTTGAGGATGTGCACTTGAGAGACAGGATTTGACAGAATTGCTGAATTTAATGCAAGTTGAATATCATCAGATTTTGATGATGGAAGGTGGATGCACCATTCACAGTGAAGAGAAACTGTGCACAGGTTCTGTGTGTGGTTGAGGCTTCATGTGATCTTCTGACTTTTTGAAACTGAAGCAATGCCA
>NW_025981188.1:0-5417 GCF_021869965.1 Rhincodon typus | reverse complement strand
CAGCCTCTCTGCTCCTATGATGCTGCTTGGCCTGCTGTGTTCATCCAGCCCTGCACCTTGTTGTCTCGGATTCTCCAGCATCTGCAGTTCCTACTATCTCTGATTCGAATAAAACAACAGTTATTAGATACTGTGGGAGAGGCAGTTATACTTCTCTTCCACCCCATTCCACCCTATTGTAGTGAATTGAGAGAACCATTAGATGGCAGTGTGGTATCACAAAAGAAAAAAGAGCATTTCTATCCTGTTTATGGAAAACAAAATCCTCTACTAATACTACATAATGTGGAACAAGTTAATCCTTTCTTTCAGTATCTTCCAAGAATGATTTTCAATATTCCTCCAATGAAGCTTTAATCAGTAGCAAAGCTACTGAAGACAGAACAATTGCATATGAGAGAAGCAATTCAACCAACGAGTGACAGATTTATAGTTAAAGGTAGGAACATCACTGTGTTAGAATCTGTATCAGGACAAAGATCCCAAAAGTACATAGAAACATAGAAAGCAGGATAAGGAGGGGCCATATTTCAATATAATCATGGCTGACCCTCTATCTCAATGCCATATTCACATTTACTCCCCATACCCTCTTTATGCCTTTAAAACCAAGAAATGTGTCTAACTCTTTCTTGCATAATTTCAGGGACTTGGCCTCCACAGGCCTCTGTGTTCAAGAATTCAAATCTGTGACACTTCCAGTGGAATACCATTGAATAATTATGGTCCTGGAAGATGAAGGATAAACTAGCTTCCCTTCTTAATTCAAACACTGTCTTGATTGATTACAACAAAGTTAACTTCAAAGAGATCCACTTCTTCATGGATAACTTTTGGTTGGAGTCATACCTGACACATAGGAAGATGTTTGTGTTTGTTGGAGGTCAGTCATCTCAGTTCCAGGACATCCCTGCAGGAGTTCCTCAGGGGAGTGCTGTGGGCCCAACCATCTTCAGCTGCTTCATTAATGACCTCCCTTCCATCATAAGGCCAGAGTGTGGATGTTCGCTGATGATTGCACAATGTTCAGCACCATTCCTCACTCCTCTGATACCGAAGCAGTCCATGCTCAAATGCAACAATATCAGGACAATATCCAAGCTTGGTCTCATAAGTAGCAAATAACATTCACGCCACACAAGTGCCAGGCTATGACTATCTCCAGTATGAGACCATGTAACCACCAGCACGGAGATGGATAATGTTGAATAAAACTACACTAAATGGCAGTGGAGATCTAAACCAAATAAAAATGGCAGTGAAACAAAGAAACTAAGGAAATAATACAGAAAAGAGCAATTCCTCTCCAACTCCCAGAGCCTAACCCACCCGATAAAAGTGATATGCCTTTATTGTCACAATCTAAGAAATACCATTCCGAAATAAAAATTTAAGTAAGGGATAAAGAATATGAAAACAAAATGAACGAAAGAGCACTATAACTGTGACTGCACATAAGCAGTTGGATATGCAGGGAATTTTAGTGTCTTCAAACAGGAAGAATATAATCATACAAACTTACAGCTCACGAGGAGGCCACTCAGCCTGCCGTGTTTGTGCCAGCTCTTTAGGATGCAGTTGAGTACTTAGGTCCCTATCCCATTTTAGCCATGCAAGTTCATAACGCACGAAAATTTTCAATTCCAATAGAATTCCTAAATGAAAATAGAAGATAAAATGAATTTTTAATGAACATGTTAGTCATAACGGTGTTGTCAGATAGTATGAGAGAAGCAGATAAATTAATTCAAAGCATTCCTCACAAATTTCACTTACAGACTGGGAACGTATTCCCTGTAAATCTGTAGATTCCTGGCAGAACCATTAGATGGCAGTTTAGGATCACAAAAGTTTAGTATTATGAGGGGTGTCTCTCTCTCTCTGTCTTGCTCTCTGTGAGCCCCAGAGAGTTTCCTCATGCTATATACCTGTGGTACCCTACCCATCATATTCTCCCAGCTGCCAGGGATTCCTGGCACTGATGCTATCTTTAAAACCCAGCCATACACCGAGTCAAGTGCCGGTGGTCTGCAGTTTCCCTGCACAGTTCCAGTTAATTGCCGCAACTAATGTTAGACAGAGGAAAATTGGCACTCCCGCTCCCCGTTTACTGGCAGCATCATGGAGAACAGGTATGTGCTTGTGGTCACTGCACCTGAAGCGTACCACGAGATATCAGTGCCTGCAGCTTACTGCTCTGACTTTTATGTTGAAAATTGTCACCGTCTAGTTTCTGCCTGAGGAGGAGGAATGGGAAACTGCACAATAATAAGGTGAGATGACATAATAATGAGGCTGTTAATGCAGGAAAATAGGCTTCTCTCCACTCATTAGTGAAAATTTTGTCTCACAGTTTAGCAATTGGATGGAAAATGGGAATTTTTGCCCTTGGCATTGGCTATCACCTCACTGCCAATCTCACACATTTCCACCAACTTCCTCACAATTGCCCACATTGTTCAAAGGCTTGGAAGATTCCACACTAAGTTTTGTCTTCCAGTTTTTAAGCAGTTGTCCCAACAGCTTGTTTTGATTCTCTTCATCCTTGCTCTTCTTCATTTGCTGAGTTCCCAGAGCTTGTTTGCAAATTATTTTAAATCTGTGCCCTCTCATTCTCAATCCTTTTACAAATGGGAATAGTTTCTCCTTCTTTACAATATCCAGACCTCTCATGTTTTGAAAATGATCGGAGTTCCTTTTAGCTTTCTTCTCTCCGAGGAGAGTAGTCCCAACTCCTTCAATCTGTCCTCGTACCTGAAATTTCTCATCCATTGAACTATTTTTACAAATCTCTGGTGCACTCTCCACAATTCATTCACATACTGTGGGACCCAGAACTGTATACAATACTCAGCTGAAATCTAATGAGGGTTTTCTAAAAGTTCAGCATAACCACCTTGCTATTGTACACAATGTCCTTTATAATAAAACCCATGATATTATATGGTCCTTCCATCAGTCCTGCCACATTCAAACATCTATGCACATATGCATCCAGGTGCCTCTGCTCCTGCACCCACCTAGGTATTATACCCCATATTTTACTTTGTCTGTCCATCTTCTTCATATCAAAATGTACCACCTCACACTTCTCCACAATGGACTTCATCTGCCACCTATCTGCTCACTCCACCATCTCCTCTACACCTTTTTGGAGTTCTACACCATCTTCCTCACAGTTGAAAATGCTTCCAAATCTAATACCATCTGCAAATTTTAAAATTGTCTCCCGCACACCAAGATCTAGAAAATAGTAAGTAATGCTTCATTACTTACTCCCGGGGAACTCCACAACAAGCCTTCCTCCAGGCCAAAAAATGCATTGACCATTATTGTGTTTCCTATTATTCAGTCACCTATATCAATAGTCACAACAACTAATCACTAATCAGCTGCTTTCCTCACTCTGCTGTCACTTTAACCTATAACGATATGTCCCACTTAATTCTTATGTACCCTGTTAAAACCCCTCAGGAACTTTTATGTTTCAATCAAGTCACCTCTTACTCTTGTAACCTCAGTTCATCCTTTATTCATTCACAGGATGAGGGGTGTCGCTGGCTAGGCAGCATTTATTGCCCATCCCTAATTGCCCAGAGGGCAGTTAAGAGTCAACCACATTGCTGTGGGTCTGGAGTCACATGTAGGCCAGACCAGGTAAGGATGGCAGTTTCCTTCCCTAAAGGACATTAGTGAACCAGATGGGTTTTTCCTGACAATGGATTCATGGTCATCATTAGATTCTTAATTCCAGATTTTTATTGAATTCAAATTCCACCATCTGCCTTGGCGGGATTCGAACCTGGGTCCCCAGAATGTTGTTTGGGTCTCTGGATTAACAGTCCAGCGATAATACCACTGATAATATTTCACATTTTCCCAAATTATACTCCATTTGCCAGATTTTTGCCCACTCATTTAACCTAGCTATAAGTTTTTGTAGCTTGTTATGTCCTCTTTCCTACCAATCTTTGTGTCATCACCAAACCTTTAATCACTGCATACAAGTTATTTATATAAATTTTAAACCCTTGAATTGATGCTTATTACACACCAATTGTTACATCCTGCCAGCTAGTTTTCTTTCTACAGCACTGGGAGTGGTATAGTGTCCAGTGGTTAGCTCTGCTGCCTCACAGCACCCGGGACCCAAGTTCAATTTCACCCTCAAGCAATTGTCTGTGTGGAGTTTGCACATTCTCCCAGTTTCTGTGACATGCGGGTTAGATGGATTGTGGGAATGTCGGCTGTGGGAAATATAGGGTTACAGAGCCAAATGGCCTGCTTTCATGCTGTGGGGGTTCCATGATTAAATATGTCACCCTTAAGTTTTGCTTTCCGTGATAGCCATTGAGATGACATGTTATCAAATGCCTTCTGGAAATCTAAGTACAGCGCATTAACAGATCTCCCCTTTCCACAGCACATGTTACTTCCTCAAAGAACTCCATTAGATTGGTTGAAGAGGATTTTCCTTTCACAAAACCATATTGACTCTGCCTCATTAACTTATCCAAGTGACCCACAATAAATTCTCCAATAACAGCTTTCAGCATTTTCTTTGTGACAATGTTCAGTTCCAATCGAATGGGACCATCATTGAACCTAGAGATTTTGGAAAATTAAAACCAATGTATCATCTATTTCACTTGCCACTTCTTTTAACACTCCAGGGTGAAGTCCATCAGGAGCCAGGCACTTGTCAGCCTGCAGCTCCAACAGTTTATCAGTTCTCTCGTGTGTAATTTTCCCACCTTCCTCTCTCCCTTCCATTTCCTGGTGCGTAGCTACTTTTGGAATGTACTTGTATGCACTGTAGTGAGGACTGATGCAAAATATCTTTTCAATTAATCTCTTTATTTTCCACCATCAATTCTCCAGACTCAGTTTCTCCAGGACCAATGCTCACTTTGTTAATTTTTTTTTCTTTTCAAAAAATATTTGTGGAAACTTTCTGTCTGTTTTTATATTTCTGACTAGCCTGCTCCTGTACTCTGTCTTTTCCCTCCTTATTAATTTTTCAAATATTAGATTTTTTTAATATTCTGTCCAAATTTGTGATGTACCAGATGTCTTTGCACAATTATGTGTTTTCCTTTAAGTTTGATACTACTTTGTAACCTTTCTAATAAACCATGAATGGTAGTCCATCCTTGAAAGTTTTCTTACTCATTGGAATGTGTCTATTCTGTGTACTCCGAAACATCCCCTTAAGTGTTTGTAACTGCATCACCAATGATATATCCCATAACAAAGTTTACCTTTCACTTTAGTCAGCTCCATTTTTAAAATCGCTCTTATTTAAGTTTCAAAATAAAATCTCAGACCCACTCCTCACTTCTTCACACAGATTGTTAAATTCAATCTTATTCCGGATCCAACGCATCATCCTCCGACACTTCCGCCATCTGCAATCC
>NW_025981187.1:0-5417 GCF_021869965.1 Rhincodon typus | reverse complement strand
GGATTGCAGATGGCGGAAGTGTCGGAGGATGATGCGTTGGATCCGGAATAAGATTGAATTTAACAATCTGTGTGAAGAAGTGAGGAGTGGGTCTGAGATTTTATTTTGAAACTTAAATAAGAGCGATTTTAAAAATGGAGCTGACTAAAGTGAAAGGTAAACTTTGTTATGGGATATATCATTGGTGATGCAGTTACAAACACTTAAGGGGATGTTTCGGAGTACACAGAATAGACACATTCCAATGAGTAAGAAAACTTTCAAGGATGGACTACCATTCATGGTTTATTAGAAAGGTTACAAAGTAGTATCAAACTTAAAGGAAAACACATAATTGTGCAAAGACATCTGGTACATCACAAATTTGGACAGAATATTAAAAAAATCTAATATTTGAAAAATTAATAAGGAGGGAAAAGACAGAGTACAGGAGCAGGCTAGTCAGAAATATAAAAACAGACAGAAAGTTTCCACAAATATTTTTTGAAAAGAAAAAAAAATTAACAAAGTGAGCATTGGTCCTGGAGAAACTGAGTCTGGAGAATTGATGGTGGAAAATAAAGAGATTAATTGAAAAGATATTTTGCATCAGTCCTCACTACAGTGCATACAAGTACATTCCAAAAGTAGCTACGCACCAGGAAATGGAAGGGAGAGAGGAAGGTGGGAAAATTACACACGAGAGAACTGATAAACTGTTGGAGCTGCAGGCTGACAAGTGCCTGGCTCCTGATGGACTTCACCCTGGAGTGTTAAAAGAAGTGGCAAGTGAAATAGATGATACATTGGTTTTAATTTTCCAAAATCTCTAGGTTCAATGATGGTCCCATTCGATTGGAACTGAACATTGTCACAAAGAAAATGCTGAAAGCTGTTATTGGAGAATTTATTGTGGGTCACTTGGATAAGTTAATGAGGCAGAGTCAATATGGTTTTGTGAAAGGAAAATCCTCTTCAACCAATCTAATGGAGTTCTTTGAGGAAGTAACATGTGCTGTGGAAAGGGGAGATCTGTTAATGCGCTGTACTTAGATTTCCAGAAGGCATTTGATAACATGTCATCTCAATGGCTATCACGGAAAGCAAAACTTAAGGGTGACATATTTAATCATGGAACCCCCACAGCATGAAAGCAGGCCATTTGGCTCTGTAACCCTATATTTCCCACAGCCGACATTCCCACAATCCATCTAACCCGCATGTCACAGAAACTGGGAGAATGTGCAAACTCCACACAGACAATTGCTTGAGGGTGAAATTGAACTTGGGTCCCGGGTGCTGTGAGGCAGCAGAGCTAACCACTGGACACTATACCACTCCCAGTGCTGTAGAAAGAAAACTAGCTGGCAGGATGTAACAATTGGTGTGTAATAAGCATCAATTCAAGGGTTTAAAATTTATATAAATAACTTGTATGCAGTGATTAAAGGTTTGGTGATGACACAAAGATTGGTAGGAAAGAGGACATAACAAGCTACAAAAACTTATAGCTAGGTTAAATGAGTGGGCAAAAATCTGGCAAATGGAGTATAATTTGGGAAAATGTGAAATATTATCAGTGGTATTATCGCTGGACTGTTAATCCAGAGACCCAAACAACATTCTGGGGACCCAGGTTCGAATCCCGCCAAGGCAGATGGTGGAATTTGAATTCAATAAAAATCTGGAATTAAGAATCTAATGATGACCATGAATCCATTGTCAGGAAAAACCCATCTGGTTCACTAATGTCCTTTAGGGAAGGAAACTGCCATCCTTACCTGGTCTGGCCTACATGTGACTCCAGACCCACAGCAATGTGGTTGACTCTTAACTGCCCTCTGGGCAATTAGGGATGGGCAATAAATGCTGCCTAGCCAGCGACACCCCTCATCCTGTGAATGAATAAAGGATGAACTGAGGTTACAAGAGTAAGAGGTGACTTGATTGAAACATAAAAGTTCCTGAGGGGTTTTAACAGGGTACATAAGAATTAAGTGGGACATATCGTTATAGGTTAAAGTGACAGCAGAGTGAGGAAAGCAGCTGATTAGTGATTAGTTGTTGTGACTATTGATATAGGTGACTGAATAATAGGAAACACAATAATGGTCAATGCATTTTTTGGCCTGGAGGAAGGCTTGTTGTGGAGTTCCCCGGGAGTAAGTAATGAAGCATTACTTACTATTTTCTAGATCTTGGTGTGCGGGAGACAATTTTAAAATTTGCAGATGGTATTAGATTTGGAAGCATTTTCAACTGTGAGGAAGATGGTGTAGAACTCCAAAAAGGTGTAGAGGAGATGGTGGAGTGAGCAGATAGGTGGCAGATGAAGTCCATTGTGGAGAAGTGTGAGGTGGTACATTTTGATATGAAGAAGATGGACAGACAAAGTAAAATATGGGGTATAATACCTAGGTGGGTGCAGGAGCAGAGGCACCTGGATGCATATGTGCATAGATGTTTGAATGTGGCAGGACTGATGGAAGGACCATATAATATCATGGGTTTTATTATAAAGGACATTGTGTACAATAGCAAGGTGGTTATGCTGAACTTTTAGAAAACCCTCATTAGATTTCAGCTGAGTATTGTATACAGTTCTGGGTCCCACAGTATGTGAATGAATTGTGGAGAGTGCACCAGAGATTTGTAAAAATAGTTCAATGGATGAGAAATTTCAGGTACGAGGACAGATTGAAGGAGTTGGGACTACTCTCCTCGGAGAGAAGAAAGCTAAAAGGAACTCCGATCATTTTCAAAACATGAGAGGTCTGGATATTGTAAAGAAGGAGAAACTATTCCCATTTGTAAAAGGATTGAGAATGAGAGGGCACAGATTTAAAATAATTTGCAAACAAGCTCTGGGAACTCAGCAAATGAAGAAGAGCAAGGATGAAGAGAATCAAAACAAGCTGTTGGGACAACTGCTTAAAAACTGGAAGACAAAACTTAGTGTGGAATCTTCCAAGCCTTTGAACAATGTGGGCAATTGTGAGGAAGTTGGTGGAAATGTGTGAGATTGGCAGTGAGGTGATAGCCAATGCCAAGGGCAAAAATTCCCATTTTCCATCCAATTGCTAAACTGTGAGACAAAATTTTCACTAATGAGTGGAGAGAAGCCTATTTTCCTGCATTAACAGCCTCATTATTATGTCATCTCACCTTATTATTGTGCAGTTTCCCATTCCTCCTCCTCAGGCAGAAACTAGACGGTGACAATTTTCAACATAAAAGTCAGAGCAGTAAGCTGCAGGCACTGATATCTCGTGGTACGCTTCAGGTGCAGTGACCACAAGCACATACCTGTTCTCCATGATGCTGCCAGTAAACGGGGAGCGGGAGTGCCAATTTTCCTCTGTCTAACATTAGTTGCGGCAATTAACTGGAACTGTGCAGGGAAACTGCAGACCACCGGCACTTGACTCGGTGTATGGCTGGGTTTTAAAGATAGCATCAGTGCCAGGAATCCCTGGCAGCTGGGAGAATATGATGGGTAGGGTACCACAGGTATATAGCATGAGGAAACTCTCTGGGGCTCACAGAGAGCAAGACAGAGAGAGAGAGACACCCCTCATAATACTAAACTTTTGTGATCCTAAACTGCCATCTAATGGTTCTGCCAGGAATCTACAGATTTACAGGGAATACGTTCCCAGTCTGTAAGTGAAATTTGTGAGGAATGCTTTGAATTAATTTATCTGCTTCTCTCATACTATCTGACAACACCGTTATGACTAACATGTTCATTAAAAATTCATTTTATCTTCTATTTTCATTTAGGAATTCTATTGGAATTGAAAATTTTCGTGCGTTATGAACTTGCATGGCTAAAATGGGATAGGGACCTAAGTACTCAACTGCATCCTAAAGAGCTGGCACAAACACGGCAGGCTGAGTGGCCTCCTCGTGAGCTGTAAGTTTGTATGATTATATTCTTCCTGTTTGAAGACACTAAAATTCCCTGCATATCCAACTGCTTATGTGCAGTCACAGTTATAGTGCTCTTTCGTTCATTTTGTTTTCATATTCTTTATCCCTTACTTAAATTTTTATTTCGGAATGGTATTTCTTAGATTGTGACAATAAAGGCATATCACTTTTATCGGGTGGGTTAGGCTCTGGGAGTTGGAGAGGAATTGCTCTTTTCTGTATTATTTCCTTAGTTTCTTTGTTTCACTGCCATTTTTATTTGGTTTAGATCTCCACTGCCATTTAGTGTAGTTTTATTCAACATTATCCATCTCCGTGCTGGTGGTTACATGGTCTCATACTGGAGATAGTCATAGCCTGGCACTTGTGTGGCGTGAATGTTATTTGCTACTTATGAGACCAAGCTTGGATATTGTCCTGATATTGTTGCATTTGAGCATGGACTGCTTCGGTATCAGAGGAGTGAGGAATGGTGCTGAACATTGTGCAATCATCAGCGAACATCCACACTCTGGCCTTATGATGGAAGGGAGGTCATTAATGAAGCAGCTGAAGATGGTTGGGCCCACAGCACTCCCCTGAGGAACTCCTGCAGGGATGTCCTGGAACTGAGATGACTGACCTCCAACAAACACAAACATCTTCCTATGTGTCAGGTATGACTCCAACCAAAAGTTATCCATGAAGAAGTGGATCTCTTTGAAGTTAACTTTGTTGTAATCAATCAAGACAGTGTTTGAATTAAGAAGGGAAGCTAGTTTATCCTTCATCTTCCAGGACCATAATTATTCAATGGTATTCCACTGGAAGTGTCACAGATTTGAATTCTTGAACACAGAGGCCTGTGGAGGCCAAGTCCCTGAAATTATGCAAGAAAGAGTTAGACACATTTCTTGGTTTTAAAGGCATAAAGAGGGTATGGGGAGTAAATGTGAATATGGCATTGAGATAGAGGGTCAGCCATGATTATATTGAAATATGGCCCCTCCTTATCCTGCTTTCTATGTTTCTATGTACTTTTGGGATCTTTGTCCTGATACAGATTCTAACACAGTGATGTTCCTACCTTTAACTATAAATCTGTCACTCGTTGGTTGAATTGCTTCTCTCATATGCAATTGTTCTGTCTTCAGTAGCTTTGCTACTGATTAAAGCTTCATTGGAGGAATATTGAAAATCATTCTTGGAAGATACTGAAAGAAAGGATTAACTTGTTCCACATTATGTAGTATTAGTAGAGGATTTTGTTTTCCATAAACAGGATAGAAATGCTCTTTTTTCTTTTGTGATACCACACTGCCATCTAATGGTTCTCTCAATTCACTACAATAGGGTGGAATGGGGTGGAAGAGAAGTATAACTGCCTCTCCCACAGTATCTAATAACTGTTGTTTTATTCGAATCAGAGATAGTAGGAACTGCAGATGCTGGAGAATCCGAGACAACAAGGTGCAGGGCTGGATGAACACAGCAGGCCAAGCAGCATCATAGGAGCAGAGAGGCTG
>NW_025981186.1:0-5417 GCF_021869965.1 Rhincodon typus | reverse complement strand
CAGCCTCTCTGCTCCTATGATGCTGCTTGGCCTGCTGTGTTCATCCAGCCCTGCACCTTGTTGTCTCGGATTCTCCAGCATCTGCAGTTCCTACTATCTCTGATTCGAATAAAACAACAGTTATTAGATACTGTGGGAGAGGCAGTTATACTTCTCTTCCACCCCATTCCACCCTATTGTAGTGAATTGAGAGAACCATTAGATGGCAGTGTGGTATCACAAAAGAAAAAAGAGCATTTCTATCCTGTTTATGGAAAACAAAATCCTCTACTAATACTACATAATGTGGAACAAGTTAATCCTTTCTTTCAGTATCTTCCAAGAATGATTTTCAATATTCCTCCAATGAAGCTTTAATCAGTAGCAAAGCTACTGAAGACAGAACAATTGCATATGAGAGAAGCAATTCAACCAACGAGTGACAGATTTATAGTTAAAGGTAGGAACATCACTGTGTTAGAATCTGTATCAGGACAAAGATCCCAAAAGTACATAGAAACATAGAAAGCAGGATAAGGAGGGGCCATATTTCAATATAATCATGGCTGACCCTCTATCTCAATGCCATATTCACATTTACTCCCCATACCCTCTTTATGCCTTTAAAACCAAGAAATGTGTCTAACTCTTTCTTGCATAATTTCAGGGACTTGGCCTCCACAGGCCTCTGTGTTCAAGAATTCAAATCTGTGACACTTCCAGTGGAATACCATTGAATAATTATGGTCCTGGAAGATGAAGGATAAACTAGCTTCCCTTCTTAATTCAAACACTGTCTTGATTGATTACAACAAAGTTAACTTCAAAGAGATCCACTTCTTCATGGATAACTTTTGGTTGGAGTCATACCTGACACATAGGAAGATGTTTGTGTTTGTTGGAGGTCAGTCATCTCAGTTCCAGGACATCCCTGCAGGAGTTCCTCAGGGGAGTGCTGTGGGCCCAACCATCTTCAGCTGCTTCATTAATGACCTCCCTTCCATCATAAGGCCAGAGTGTGGATGTTCGCTGATGATTGCACAATGTTCAGCACCATTCCTCACTCCTCTGATACCGAAGCAGTCCATGCTCAAATGCAACAATATCAGGACAATATCCAAGCTTGGTCTCATAAGTAGCAAATAACATTCACGCCACACAAGTGCCAGGCTATGACTATCTCCAGTATGAGACCATGTAACCACCAGCACGGAGATGGATAATGTTGAATAAAACTACACTAAATGGCAGTGGAGATCTAAACCAAATAAAAATGGCAGTGAAACAAAGAAACTAAGGAAATAATACAGAAAAGAGCAATTCCTCTCCAACTCCCAGAGCCTAACCCACCCGATAAAAGTGATATGCCTTTATTGTCACAATCTAAGAAATACCATTCCGAAATAAAAATTTAAGTAAGGGATAAAGAATATGAAAACAAAATGAACGAAAGAGCACTATAACTGTGACTGCACATAAGCAGTTGGATATGCAGGGAATTTTAGTGTCTTCAAACAGGAAGAATATAATCATACAAACTTACAGCTCACGAGGAGGCCACTCAGCCTGCCGTGTTTGTGCCAGCTCTTTAGGATGCAGTTGAGTACTTAGGTCCCTATCCCATTTTAGCCATGCAAGTTCATAACGCACGAAAATTTTCAATTCCAATAGAATTCCTAAATGAAAATAGAAGATAAAATGAATTTTTAATGAACATGTTAGTCATAACGGTGTTGTCAGATAGTATGAGAGAAGCAGATAAATTAATTCAAAGCATTCCTCACAAATTTCACTTACAGACTGGGAACGTATTCCCTGTAAATCTGTAGATTCCTGGCAGAACCATTAGATGGCAGTTTAGGATCACAAAAGTTTAGTATTATGAGGGGTGTCTCTCTCTCTCTGTCTTGCTCTCTGTGAGCCCCAGAGAGTTTCCTCATGCTATATACCTGTGGTACCCTACCCATCATATTCTCCCAGCTGCCAGGGATTCCTGGCACTGATGCTATCTTTAAAACCCAGCCATACACCGAGTCAAGTGCCGGTGGTCTGCAGTTTCCCTGCACAGTTCCAGTTAATTGCCGCAACTAATGTTAGACAGAGGAAAATTGGCACTCCCGCTCCCCGTTTACTGGCAGCATCATGGAGAACAGGTATGTGCTTGTGGTCACTGCACCTGAAGCGTACCACGAGATATCAGTGCCTGCAGCTTACTGCTCTGACTTTTATGTTGAAAATTGTCACCGTCTAGTTTCTGCCTGAGGAGGAGGAATGGGAAACTGCACAATAATAAGGTGAGATGACATAATAATGAGGCTGTTAATGCAGGAAAATAGGCTTCTCTCCACTCATTAGTGAAAATTTTGTCTCACAGTTTAGCAATTGGATGGAAAATGGGAATTTTTGCCCTTGGCATTGGCTATCACCTCACTGCCAATCTCACACATTTCCACCAACTTCCTCACAATTGCCCACATTGTTCAAAGGCTTGGAAGATTCCACACTAAGTTTTGTCTTCCAGTTTTTAAGCAGTTGTCCCAACAGCTTGTTTTGATTCTCTTCATCCTTGCTCTTCTTCATTTGCTGAGTTCCCAGAGCTTGTTTGCAAATTATTTTAAATCTGTGCCCTCTCATTCTCAATCCTTTTACAAATGGGAATAGTTTCTCCTTCTTTACAATATCCAGACCTCTCATGTTTTGAAAATGATCGGAGTTCCTTTTAGCTTTCTTCTCTCCGAGGAGAGTAGTCCCAACTCCTTCAATCTGTCCTCGTACCTGAAATTTCTCATCCATTGAACTATTTTTACAAATCTCTGGTGCACTCTCCACAATTCATTCACATACTGTGGGACCCAGAACTGTATACAATACTCAGCTGAAATCTAATGAGGGTTTTCTAAAAGTTCAGCATAACCACCTTGCTATTGTACACAATGTCCTTTATAATAAAACCCATGATATTATATGGTCCTTCCATCAGTCCTGCCACATTCAAACATCTATGCACATATGCATCCAGGTGCCTCTGCTCCTGCACCCACCTAGGTATTATACCCCATATTTTACTTTGTCTGTCCATCTTCTTCATATCAAAATGTACCACCTCACACTTCTCCACAATGGACTTCATCTGCCACCTATCTGCTCACTCCACCATCTCCTCTACACCTTTTTGGAGTTCTACACCATCTTCCTCACAGTTGAAAATGCTTCCAAATCTAATACCATCTGCAAATTTTAAAATTGTCTCCCGCACACCAAGATCTAGAAAATAGTAAGTAATGCTTCATTACTTACTCCCGGGGAACTCCACAACAAGCCTTCCTCCAGGCCAAAAAATGCATTGACCATTATTGTGTTTCCTATTATTCAGTCACCTATATCAATAGTCACAACAACTAATCACTAATCAGCTGCTTTCCTCACTCTGCTGTCACTTTAACCTATAACGATATGTCCCACTTAATTCTTATGTACCCTGTTAAAACCCCTCAGGAACTTTTATGTTTCAATCAAGTCACCTCTTACTCTTGTAACCTCAGTTCATCCTTTATTCATTCACAGGATGAGGGGTGTCGCTGGCTAGGCAGCATTTATTGCCCATCCCTAATTGCCCAGAGGGCAGTTAAGAGTCAACCACATTGCTGTGGGTCTGGAGTCACATGTAGGCCAGACCAGGTAAGGATGGCAGTTTCCTTCCCTAAAGGACATTAGTGAACCAGATGGGTTTTTCCTGACAATGGATTCATGGTCATCATTAGATTCTTAATTCCAGATTTTTATTGAATTCAAATTCCACCATCTGCCTTGGCGGGATTCGAACCTGGGTCCCCAGAATGTTGTTTGGGTCTCTGGATTAACAGTCCAGCGATAATACCACTGATAATATTTCACATTTTCCCAAATTATACTCCATTTGCCAGATTTTTGCCCACTCATTTAACCTAGCTATAAGTTTTTGTAGCTTGTTATGTCCTCTTTCCTACCAATCTTTGTGTCATCACCAAACCTTTAATCACTGCATACAAGTTATTTATATAAATTTTAAACCCTTGAATTGATGCTTATTACACACCAATTGTTACATCCTGCCAGCTAGTTTTCTTTCTACAGCACTGGGAGTGGTATAGTGTCCAGTGGTTAGCTCTGCTGCCTCACAGCACCCGGGACCCAAGTTCAATTTCACCCTCAAGCAATTGTCTGTGTGGAGTTTGCACATTCTCCCAGTTTCTGTGACATGCGGGTTAGATGGATTGTGGGAATGTCGGCTGTGGGAAATATAGGGTTACAGAGCCAAATGGCCTGCTTTCATGCTGTGGGGGTTCCATGATTAAATATGTCACCCTTAAGTTTTGCTTTCCGTGATAGCCATTGAGATGACATGTTATCAAATGCCTTCTGGAAATCTAAGTACAGCGCATTAACAGATCTCCCCTTTCCACAGCACATGTTACTTCCTCAAAGAACTCCATTAGATTGGTTGAAGAGGATTTTCCTTTCACAAAACCATATTGACTCTGCCTCATTAACTTATCCAAGTGACCCACAATAAATTCTCCAATAACAGCTTTCAGCATTTTCTTTGTGACAATGTTCAGTTCCAATCGAATGGGACCATCATTGAACCTAGAGATTTTGGAAAATTAAAACCAATGTATCATCTATTTCACTTGCCACTTCTTTTAACACTCCAGGGTGAAGTCCATCAGGAGCCAGGCACTTGTCAGCCTGCAGCTCCAACAGTTTATCAGTTCTCTCGTGTGTAATTTTCCCACCTTCCTCTCTCCCTTCCATTTCCTGGTGCGTAGCTACTTTTGGAATGTACTTGTATGCACTGTAGTGAGGACTGATGCAAAATATCTTTTCAATTAATCTCTTTATTTTCCACCATCAATTCTCCAGACTCAGTTTCTCCAGGACCAATGCTCACTTTGTTAATTTTTTTTTCTTTTCAAAAAATATTTGTGGAAACTTTCTGTCTGTTTTTATATTTCTGACTAGCCTGCTCCTGTACTCTGTCTTTTCCCTCCTTATTAATTTTTCAAATATTAGATTTTTTTAATATTCTGTCCAAATTTGTGATGTACCAGATGTCTTTGCACAATTATGTGTTTTCCTTTAAGTTTGATACTACTTTGTAACCTTTCTAATAAACCATGAATGGTAGTCCATCCTTGAAAGTTTTCTTACTCATTGGAATGTGTCTATTCTGTGTACTCCGAAACATCCCCTTAAGTGTTTGTAACTGCATCACCAATGATATATCCCATAACAAAGTTTACCTTTCACTTTAGTCAGCTCCATTTTTAAAATCGCTCTTATTTAAGTTTCAAAATAAAATCTCAGACCCACTCCTCACTTCTTCACACAGATTGTTAAATTCAATCTTATTCCGGATCCAACGCATCATCCTCCGACACTTCCGCCATCTGCAATCC
>NW_025981185.1:0-5417 GCF_021869965.1 Rhincodon typus | reverse complement strand
GGATTGCAGATGGCGGAAGTGTCGGAGGATGATGCGTTGGATCCGGAATAAGATTGAATTTAACAATCTGTGTGAAGAAGTGAGGAGTGGGTCTGAGATTTTATTTTGAAACTTAAATAAGAGCGATTTTAAAAATGGAGCTGACTAAAGTGAAAGGTAAACTTTGTTATGGGATATATCATTGGTGATGCAGTTACAAACACTTAAGGGGATGTTTCGGAGTACACAGAATAGACACATTCCAATGAGTAAGAAAACTTTCAAGGATGGACTACCATTCATGGTTTATTAGAAAGGTTACAAAGTAGTATCAAACTTAAAGGAAAACACATAATTGTGCAAAGACATCTGGTACATCACAAATTTGGACAGAATATTAAAAAAATCTAATATTTGAAAAATTAATAAGGAGGGAAAAGACAGAGTACAGGAGCAGGCTAGTCAGAAATATAAAAACAGACAGAAAGTTTCCACAAATATTTTTTGAAAAGAAAAAAAAATTAACAAAGTGAGCATTGGTCCTGGAGAAACTGAGTCTGGAGAATTGATGGTGGAAAATAAAGAGATTAATTGAAAAGATATTTTGCATCAGTCCTCACTACAGTGCATACAAGTACATTCCAAAAGTAGCTACGCACCAGGAAATGGAAGGGAGAGAGGAAGGTGGGAAAATTACACACGAGAGAACTGATAAACTGTTGGAGCTGCAGGCTGACAAGTGCCTGGCTCCTGATGGACTTCACCCTGGAGTGTTAAAAGAAGTGGCAAGTGAAATAGATGATACATTGGTTTTAATTTTCCAAAATCTCTAGGTTCAATGATGGTCCCATTCGATTGGAACTGAACATTGTCACAAAGAAAATGCTGAAAGCTGTTATTGGAGAATTTATTGTGGGTCACTTGGATAAGTTAATGAGGCAGAGTCAATATGGTTTTGTGAAAGGAAAATCCTCTTCAACCAATCTAATGGAGTTCTTTGAGGAAGTAACATGTGCTGTGGAAAGGGGAGATCTGTTAATGCGCTGTACTTAGATTTCCAGAAGGCATTTGATAACATGTCATCTCAATGGCTATCACGGAAAGCAAAACTTAAGGGTGACATATTTAATCATGGAACCCCCACAGCATGAAAGCAGGCCATTTGGCTCTGTAACCCTATATTTCCCACAGCCGACATTCCCACAATCCATCTAACCCGCATGTCACAGAAACTGGGAGAATGTGCAAACTCCACACAGACAATTGCTTGAGGGTGAAATTGAACTTGGGTCCCGGGTGCTGTGAGGCAGCAGAGCTAACCACTGGACACTATACCACTCCCAGTGCTGTAGAAAGAAAACTAGCTGGCAGGATGTAACAATTGGTGTGTAATAAGCATCAATTCAAGGGTTTAAAATTTATATAAATAACTTGTATGCAGTGATTAAAGGTTTGGTGATGACACAAAGATTGGTAGGAAAGAGGACATAACAAGCTACAAAAACTTATAGCTAGGTTAAATGAGTGGGCAAAAATCTGGCAAATGGAGTATAATTTGGGAAAATGTGAAATATTATCAGTGGTATTATCGCTGGACTGTTAATCCAGAGACCCAAACAACATTCTGGGGACCCAGGTTCGAATCCCGCCAAGGCAGATGGTGGAATTTGAATTCAATAAAAATCTGGAATTAAGAATCTAATGATGACCATGAATCCATTGTCAGGAAAAACCCATCTGGTTCACTAATGTCCTTTAGGGAAGGAAACTGCCATCCTTACCTGGTCTGGCCTACATGTGACTCCAGACCCACAGCAATGTGGTTGACTCTTAACTGCCCTCTGGGCAATTAGGGATGGGCAATAAATGCTGCCTAGCCAGCGACACCCCTCATCCTGTGAATGAATAAAGGATGAACTGAGGTTACAAGAGTAAGAGGTGACTTGATTGAAACATAAAAGTTCCTGAGGGGTTTTAACAGGGTACATAAGAATTAAGTGGGACATATCGTTATAGGTTAAAGTGACAGCAGAGTGAGGAAAGCAGCTGATTAGTGATTAGTTGTTGTGACTATTGATATAGGTGACTGAATAATAGGAAACACAATAATGGTCAATGCATTTTTTGGCCTGGAGGAAGGCTTGTTGTGGAGTTCCCCGGGAGTAAGTAATGAAGCATTACTTACTATTTTCTAGATCTTGGTGTGCGGGAGACAATTTTAAAATTTGCAGATGGTATTAGATTTGGAAGCATTTTCAACTGTGAGGAAGATGGTGTAGAACTCCAAAAAGGTGTAGAGGAGATGGTGGAGTGAGCAGATAGGTGGCAGATGAAGTCCATTGTGGAGAAGTGTGAGGTGGTACATTTTGATATGAAGAAGATGGACAGACAAAGTAAAATATGGGGTATAATACCTAGGTGGGTGCAGGAGCAGAGGCACCTGGATGCATATGTGCATAGATGTTTGAATGTGGCAGGACTGATGGAAGGACCATATAATATCATGGGTTTTATTATAAAGGACATTGTGTACAATAGCAAGGTGGTTATGCTGAACTTTTAGAAAACCCTCATTAGATTTCAGCTGAGTATTGTATACAGTTCTGGGTCCCACAGTATGTGAATGAATTGTGGAGAGTGCACCAGAGATTTGTAAAAATAGTTCAATGGATGAGAAATTTCAGGTACGAGGACAGATTGAAGGAGTTGGGACTACTCTCCTCGGAGAGAAGAAAGCTAAAAGGAACTCCGATCATTTTCAAAACATGAGAGGTCTGGATATTGTAAAGAAGGAGAAACTATTCCCATTTGTAAAAGGATTGAGAATGAGAGGGCACAGATTTAAAATAATTTGCAAACAAGCTCTGGGAACTCAGCAAATGAAGAAGAGCAAGGATGAAGAGAATCAAAACAAGCTGTTGGGACAACTGCTTAAAAACTGGAAGACAAAACTTAGTGTGGAATCTTCCAAGCCTTTGAACAATGTGGGCAATTGTGAGGAAGTTGGTGGAAATGTGTGAGATTGGCAGTGAGGTGATAGCCAATGCCAAGGGCAAAAATTCCCATTTTCCATCCAATTGCTAAACTGTGAGACAAAATTTTCACTAATGAGTGGAGAGAAGCCTATTTTCCTGCATTAACAGCCTCATTATTATGTCATCTCACCTTATTATTGTGCAGTTTCCCATTCCTCCTCCTCAGGCAGAAACTAGACGGTGACAATTTTCAACATAAAAGTCAGAGCAGTAAGCTGCAGGCACTGATATCTCGTGGTACGCTTCAGGTGCAGTGACCACAAGCACATACCTGTTCTCCATGATGCTGCCAGTAAACGGGGAGCGGGAGTGCCAATTTTCCTCTGTCTAACATTAGTTGCGGCAATTAACTGGAACTGTGCAGGGAAACTGCAGACCACCGGCACTTGACTCGGTGTATGGCTGGGTTTTAAAGATAGCATCAGTGCCAGGAATCCCTGGCAGCTGGGAGAATATGATGGGTAGGGTACCACAGGTATATAGCATGAGGAAACTCTCTGGGGCTCACAGAGAGCAAGACAGAGAGAGAGAGACACCCCTCATAATACTAAACTTTTGTGATCCTAAACTGCCATCTAATGGTTCTGCCAGGAATCTACAGATTTACAGGGAATACGTTCCCAGTCTGTAAGTGAAATTTGTGAGGAATGCTTTGAATTAATTTATCTGCTTCTCTCATACTATCTGACAACACCGTTATGACTAACATGTTCATTAAAAATTCATTTTATCTTCTATTTTCATTTAGGAATTCTATTGGAATTGAAAATTTTCGTGCGTTATGAACTTGCATGGCTAAAATGGGATAGGGACCTAAGTACTCAACTGCATCCTAAAGAGCTGGCACAAACACGGCAGGCTGAGTGGCCTCCTCGTGAGCTGTAAGTTTGTATGATTATATTCTTCCTGTTTGAAGACACTAAAATTCCCTGCATATCCAACTGCTTATGTGCAGTCACAGTTATAGTGCTCTTTCGTTCATTTTGTTTTCATATTCTTTATCCCTTACTTAAATTTTTATTTCGGAATGGTATTTCTTAGATTGTGACAATAAAGGCATATCACTTTTATCGGGTGGGTTAGGCTCTGGGAGTTGGAGAGGAATTGCTCTTTTCTGTATTATTTCCTTAGTTTCTTTGTTTCACTGCCATTTTTATTTGGTTTAGATCTCCACTGCCATTTAGTGTAGTTTTATTCAACATTATCCATCTCCGTGCTGGTGGTTACATGGTCTCATACTGGAGATAGTCATAGCCTGGCACTTGTGTGGCGTGAATGTTATTTGCTACTTATGAGACCAAGCTTGGATATTGTCCTGATATTGTTGCATTTGAGCATGGACTGCTTCGGTATCAGAGGAGTGAGGAATGGTGCTGAACATTGTGCAATCATCAGCGAACATCCACACTCTGGCCTTATGATGGAAGGGAGGTCATTAATGAAGCAGCTGAAGATGGTTGGGCCCACAGCACTCCCCTGAGGAACTCCTGCAGGGATGTCCTGGAACTGAGATGACTGACCTCCAACAAACACAAACATCTTCCTATGTGTCAGGTATGACTCCAACCAAAAGTTATCCATGAAGAAGTGGATCTCTTTGAAGTTAACTTTGTTGTAATCAATCAAGACAGTGTTTGAATTAAGAAGGGAAGCTAGTTTATCCTTCATCTTCCAGGACCATAATTATTCAATGGTATTCCACTGGAAGTGTCACAGATTTGAATTCTTGAACACAGAGGCCTGTGGAGGCCAAGTCCCTGAAATTATGCAAGAAAGAGTTAGACACATTTCTTGGTTTTAAAGGCATAAAGAGGGTATGGGGAGTAAATGTGAATATGGCATTGAGATAGAGGGTCAGCCATGATTATATTGAAATATGGCCCCTCCTTATCCTGCTTTCTATGTTTCTATGTACTTTTGGGATCTTTGTCCTGATACAGATTCTAACACAGTGATGTTCCTACCTTTAACTATAAATCTGTCACTCGTTGGTTGAATTGCTTCTCTCATATGCAATTGTTCTGTCTTCAGTAGCTTTGCTACTGATTAAAGCTTCATTGGAGGAATATTGAAAATCATTCTTGGAAGATACTGAAAGAAAGGATTAACTTGTTCCACATTATGTAGTATTAGTAGAGGATTTTGTTTTCCATAAACAGGATAGAAATGCTCTTTTTTCTTTTGTGATACCACACTGCCATCTAATGGTTCTCTCAATTCACTACAATAGGGTGGAATGGGGTGGAAGAGAAGTATAACTGCCTCTCCCACAGTATCTAATAACTGTTGTTTTATTCGAATCAGAGATAGTAGGAACTGCAGATGCTGGAGAATCCGAGACAACAAGGTGCAGGGCTGGATGAACACAGCAGGCCAAGCAGCATCATAGGAGCAGAGAGGCTG
>NW_025981184.1:0-5418 GCF_021869965.1 Rhincodon typus | reverse complement strand
AACCCCCTTCCCCTCCCCCTTTTCTGATGAAGGGTCTAGGCCCGAAACGTCAGCCTCTCTGCTCCTATGATGCTGCTTGGCCTGCTGTGTTCATCCAGCCCTGCACCTTGTTGTCTCGGATTCTCCAGCATCTGCAGTTCCTACTATCTCTGATAGGGAGAGAATAGGATCTCTTAAAGATCAACAAGGTTGTCTATGTGTGGAACCACAGGAGGTGGGAGAGATACTAAATGAATATTTGATGTCAGTTTTTACTGTGGAGATAGAAATGGAGGCTAGGGAACTCGGGGAAATAAATGTTCATACCTTGAAAGCCATTCATATTACAGAAGGGGAAGTGCTGGAAGTCTTAAAAACATAAAGGTGGATAAATCTCCAAGACCTGATCAAATGTATGCCAGGATTTTGTGGGAAGTTAGGGAAAAAATTGCAGGTCCCCTAGCAGAGATATTTATTTCATCTACAGCCACGAATGAGGTGCTGGAAGACTGGGGGTGACTAATGTTGCGCCTTTATTTTTTAAAAAAAAGCTGTAAGGAGAACCTGGGAACTATAGACCTGTTAGTCTGACATTCGTGATACGTAAGTTGTTGGCTCATGTGTGGAATGATCTTCCTGAGGAAGTTGTGGATGTGGGCACAATTACAGCATTTAAAAGACATTTGGATAGATACATGAATAGGAAGGGGATATGGGTCAGGAGCAGGCAGGTGGGACTAGTTTAGTTTGGGATTATGTTTGGCATGGACTGGTTGGACTGAAGGATCTATTTCCATGCTGTATGATGCTATGACTGATGACAGCAGAGTGGTAGATGTTGTCTACATGGACAATGTAAAGCCTTTGACAAGGTTCCGCATGGTAGACAAATGAGTCAATTTAGATCACATGGGATTCAGGGCGAGCTTGTTAATTGGATACAAGATTGGCTTGACAGTAGGAGACAGACCATGGTGGTAAACGATTGTTTTGTGGACTTGAGGCCTGTGACCAGCAGTGTTTTGCAGGGATCAGTGCTGGGTTCATTTTTGTTTCTAATTTATATAAATGACTTGGATGAAAATTTAGGAGGCAAGTTTAATAAGTTTGCAGATGATGCCGAAATTGGTGGTATAGTGGACTGTGAAGATGGTTATCTAAGATTACAAAGGGATCTTAATCAGTTGGGACAATGGACTGACGAGTGGCATATGGATTTTAAGTTGGATAAATGTGAGATATTACATCTTGGTAAGAGGAGCAAGGGCAGGACTTATACAGTTAATGGCAGGGCCCTGGGTAGTGTTGTTGAACAGAGAGACCTTGGGGTTCAGGTGCATAGTTCGTTGAAAGTTGCATCACAGGGGGGCTAAGAAGGCATTTAGCACGCTTGCTTTCATTGCTCAGACTTTTGACTATAGGAGATAGGACGTCATGTTGAGCCTGACAGGACACTGGTGAGGCCACTTTTGGAGAACTGTATACACTTCTAGCCAGCCTGCTCTAGGAAGGATATTATTAAGCTAATGAGGATTCAGAAAAGATTTACCAGGATGTTGCCAGGACTAGACGGTTTGAGTTATAAGGATAGGCTGGGACTTTATTCACTGGAGCATAGGAGGTTGAGGGGTGACCTTGTAGAGGTTTATAAAATCATGACGGGCATTGATAAGGTGAATAGCAAAGGGTCTTTTCCCAAGGCGGGGGGAGCTCAAAACTAGAGGGCATATTTTTAAGGTGAGAGGAGAAAGATTTAAATGGGACTGAGGGGCAACTTTCTCACACACGTGTATGTGGAATAAACTTCCAGAGGAAGTGGTAGAAGCAGGTACAGTTACAACATTTAAAAGACATTTGGACAGGTACATGAATAGCGAAGGTTTAGAGGGACATGGGCCAAACACAGGTAAGCAGGATTAGTTTAGGAGTTTGGGAGACTTGGTCAGCATGATGAGTTGGACCAAAGGGTCTGTTTTTGTGCTGAATGACCGTATGTTTGGTGACCAACTGTGGCTAGTCTCAGCATCTCTGGACTCGAAAGGAGAATAAAGTGAGGCAGAGTTCTCAATCCTAATCACAAACTAGTTGCTCCTGCTGAAGTTGCATGGCTTTGAAATTAAACCACTCAACCCTCTTCTGTTGCTGATACACGTAGATATTTCAGAAATGAGAGACACGGTGATGAAGCATTTTGTGAGATATGATTTAAAGTTGGGCATCACTTGTCAAAGGATGTGCTAACAGCTACATTAACACACAATTTAAAATAATCAGTCAAACTAATAACATGGTTCATTTATGCTTGCAAACGCACTATATATTCATTTGCAGGAGTCCACTCTTTGTAAATAAAAATCTAGCTCTTCTCTGGAATTACTCAGGAGCCTGGGTGTGGGGTTGGGGTGTTTTTTTTTGTTATTGCTTTTCCCATGCCAATAATAGTTGACTTGCCAACCAGACATCACCCTTTCTAAAATGGTTCCCACTGCTCAGTTGATTTTCCTACTCGTAGCTACTCCAGATGGTTCATGGCAAGATGCTGGCATAGTAGGGCCCCTGTGCGTGATGCTCTCTCTCTCCATCCACTTTTCCTTTTGTTTCTTTTCTTTCTCTCTCTCTTTCCAGGCTTATTTCTTTTTGATTTACTTACCTCTTGTTAAAGAGCTTGGTCATGGTGATGGCATGTGAGCCTGGCAGTTGACAAGTGAGCCCACAGCGAATTCGAGTGAGCGCAGCGCAAAGGCAGCTTCTACATTGACGAGGCGGTCCTAGTGCCGACTCATGACTGCCGTGGCAGAGGTCCTACTCTCTCTCTATTTACCCTCTTATTCTTAATGTACTTGAGAATCTCTTTTGGATTATGCTTAACCTTATCTGCCAAGGATATCTCATATCCCCTCTTTGCCTTTCTGATTTCTTTCTTAAGAATGCCCCTACAGTCTTTAAGAGATTCATTTGAACCCAGTTGCCTATATCTAATATAATATTTTCCTTTATTCCTGACTAGAACATCAATATCTTTATTCATCCATTGTTCCTTCATATTACCAGCCTTTACCTTCATTCTAACAGGAACAAAATGCCTCTGAACTCTTGTCATCACACTCTTGAAAGCCTCCCACTTGTCAGACATCCTTTTACCTGTGAACTGTCTACTCCAATCAAGTTTTGAAAGTTAGAGACAGTAGGGACTGCAGATGCTGGAAGCCAGAGTAAATAAATGTGGAGCTGGAAAAACACAGCAGTTCAGACAGCATCCAAGGAATGGGAAAATCAATGTTTCAGATTGAAACCCTTCATCAAGACTGACATCTCTCTACGCATTTGTTTTTCATCTTTAATAATGGACTCTAAAATCTTACTAACAATCAAAGTCAGGCTAATTGGCCTACAATTTCATGTCTTATGTCTCCCTCCCTTCTTAAACAAGGGTATTACATAAGCCATCCTCTGGGATACTCCCTCAGTCCTGACAGATCACCACCAATACCTCTATAACCTCCTGAGCTATCTTCTTCAGAACTCAGGGGTGCAGGGTAGTCCATCTGGAACCAGTGGTTAATCCACCTACAGACTTTTCTTTCCATATATGCTGCCAGACCGGCTGAGTTTCTCCAGCAATTTTTGTTTTTGTTTCAGATTTCCAGCATCTGCAGTTCTGTATTTTATTATAGGAGAAAATTTATTGCTGCTTCTACTTTCAGGATTTTGGGAAAGTTAAGTTATTGAAAAGTGTATTGGGAAGAGGATTCCACCTAGTAACAGCTCCGAGCAGCCATAGAGTAACAGAGTCATTGAGTCATACAGCATGGAAATAGATCCTTTGGTTCAAGAGGTTGCAGGACCTCTTGTCTGCACTTGGCCCATATTCCTCCACACATTTCTTATTCATGTACTTTTCAATGTGGAAAACTGCATCCACGACATCCTCTGGAAGTTCATTCCACACATGAACCACTCTTTGCGTAAAAAAAATCCCTCATGACTTCTTAAAATCTTTCTCCTCTCACCTTAAAAATATAATCCCTCGTCTTCAAATCCCCCACCTTACGGAAAAGACACTTGTTATTTACATTATCTATACCCCTCCTTTTTTGTTTATAAACCTCTATAAGGTGACCTCTCAATCTCCTATGCTCCTTTGAGAAAAGCCCAGCATTTCCAGCCTCTCCTTATAACTTCCCATATCTAGCAAAATCCTGGTAAATCTTTTTTGAACCCTCTCCAGATTGATAATACCCTTCCTGGAACTGGGCGACCAGAACTGGACATGGTATTCCAGAAGAGGCCTCACCAGTGTCCTGTACAACCTCATACATCCCAACTCCTATTCCCAAAGGTCTGAGCAACAGAGGCAAGCATGCTAAATGCTTTGTTAGCCACCCTATCGATTTGTGATGCAAACTTCAAAGAATTATGCACCTGAACACCTCAATCTTTCTGTTCTATACTACCCAAGGCCCTACTTTTAGTTCTATAAGTCTTGTCTTTGATTGTTGTACCAAAATGTAATACCTCACATTTATCCAAATTAAACTCCATCTGTCACTCTTCAGCCAATTGACCCAATTGATCAAGATTTCTTTGTAATCTTAGGTAACATTCTTCACTTTCCACTATACCATCAATCTTTGTGTCATCCACAAACTTATTAACCATGATTTCTATATTCCCATATAAATCAGTTATATAAATGACAAACAAGAGTGGACCCAGCACTGATCCCTGTAGAACACCACTGGTCACAGGCCTCCAGTCCAAAAAACAACCCTCCACCATCACTCACTGTCTGCTACCATAAAGACAATTTTGTATCCAATTGGCCAGTTCACCTTGAATCCCAAGTGATCTAATTTTACTAATTAGTCTATCACGCGGAACCTTGTCAAAGGTTTTACAAAAGTTGAAGTAAACAACGCCCCCCCCCCCGCCCCCGCTCTGCCATCATCAATCTTTTTAGCTACTTGTTCAATAAACTCAACCAAGTTTGGAGGACATGATTTTCCTTGCACAAAACCATGCTGACTATCCTTATCCATTCCTCTCCTCTCCAAATGCAAATAAGTCCCATCTTTCAGAATCATTTCCAACAACTTATCCATCACTGACATCAGACTCACAGGTCTATAGTTCCCAGGTTTCTCCGTACATCCCTTCTTAACAAAGGTACAACATTAGCCACTCTCCTGTCAAAGGGCCCGGCAATTTCCTCCCTAACTTCCCACAAAGTCCTGGGATACACTAGATCTGATCCTGGATATTTATCCAGGTTTACATTTTCTAAGTGAAAACCAAAAAAACTGCAGATGCTGTAAATCAGGAACAAAAACAAAGTTGCTGGAAAAGCTCAGCAGGTCTGGCAGCATCTGTGAAGGAGAAAACAGAGTTAACATTTCGGGTCCGGTGACCATTCCTCAGAACTGATAGTGGCTGGGAAAA
>NW_025981183.1:436-5418 GCF_021869965.1 Rhincodon typus | reverse complement strand
CCAACATTTCAAGTCCAGTATGATTCTTCAGTTCTGCAGCATGGCTTGTTAGCACTGTAAACTCATCTCAACATTAGCTTTTTGTTTGTGCTGGAATCATTTTGTCATTCTGTTGTTTACAATAAACAGGGCCACATCAATAGAATTTCACCTTTTTGTTTTAAAATGGTGTGGAACCCTATTGAAATCAATATAGCAGATTTAATATCTATTTTTAGATCGGTGAGCAGCAATGTGTACAGAAAGCAGAGATGATTGGAATTTAGATACCAGGTTAAGCAGAAGCTTAAAACTCATATATAGTTGACAATCCTCGACTCTGTTAGCCTTCAGTTCAAAAAACAACCTTCTCCTTTTCCCTATTGTGTCATATGTGAAAACTTCCAATTCTGATCATGTTGTTACCATTCTCTCACCAGTGGAGTTAATTTTTCATTATCTACCGACAGTAAATTTCTAAGTCTTACATGCCCTTTCAGCTGCAACTGTCTCAGTTTCCACTCCCACTCCATACATATGCTCCTGGTCTTATAAGAAATGCAGTGTGTCCGCAACCACTTAAAATTCCCTCTTTCTGTCCCCAGCTAAGGTCCAATTCCTGAACCTACAATCCTGGGTTTATTTCTCTTCTGCAGTTCCCATTCACCGACTCACTCCATTCTCATCTATCTCCATTCACCAATGCCCATTCTTATGACCACTCATCCAGTGTCAACCTCTAATTCTGACCTAATTCATAGTTAGTCAGCTGTCTTGCCTCTAGGTCATTCCACAGTCAATCATAGTGCCAAATGCTGCACTGCTCCAGTTTCCTGCCCCTAGTGTCTATTCATGCAAACACCATCCATTTCATGCTTTTTCCTGCTCTCGGTCTCTTTGATAAGGTAACACGATATTTGGAGTAGAAATTTCTTGTGAGCATTTAGTCATGCCAAAGAGATGCCAGGGCAGATGATGAGGGCTGGAAAACTTAGCACTACCTTGCATATTGATCCCCAGTTGCTGACCAACTTCAGTCTTGATCTGAATCAAGGCACTGTTTTGGATGATTTGCAGACTAACCATAAAAAGGAATCAATAACTGAAGAGAACAACTCAGTCCAGTGCCTACCTTTGCCAGGTTGTGTTAACTCAAGGCTGTTGCAATTTCATAGCTCTTCTTTGAACCTTTTTCCACAGATTGATGGTCTATAACAACAAGTTGACTGAGGCAGTTTTAGGCCAAATCAAATTCAGCAACCTGCTCTGAAAAATCTGCTCACAGTTTGACAGATGTGATAAATTTGACCACAGCAGATCAAATACTTAAGAACAATCAGCAACTTTCGAAATAAAACAACCCACAACATTCTGAAGAAAAAAGTCAAGGACAGGAGGGTATTACTGTGAGTGAGATGAGTATGGAGATCCGGAGTTTAGCTATGGAGGAGCCTTAGCCAGTCCTTTGTCCATTAAGTACGATGTTCTTGCTAGTGGATGAAGGCACACACTGCAGGGAGGATGAGCGAACTCATCACAGCACTGTGTTCCACAGCATCATTCAGGTGGGAGGAGCAGGAAATAGAAATAATAAGAATAATGTATTTAATATAAGGGAGAACATATACGAAGGGTAATAGATAGTGTTCTCTGCAGCAAAGACAGGGAATCCTGAAGGCTGTGTTGCATGGCTAGTATCATGTTCATAACATCCTCTCGGGGTTGGAGAGAAACTTGAAGTGGAAGGGTACGGATCCAGTTTTCATGATCCACATGGGTACCAATGACATTGGTAGGATGAGGAAAGAGGCTCCGTTGAGGCATTATTAGCAACTTGGAGCAAATAAAAAAAGCAGAACCACAAAGTAATTTCATGATTACTCCCTGGGCCATGCGCAAGTTGGCACAAGGTACATTAGATTCAAGAGGTAAGCGCGTGGCTCAGAGATTGATGGTATGGGAGAAATGGATTCTGATTTGTATGGCACTGACACCAATAGGAAAGGAGAGAGTTGTTCTATTAGGACGTGTTTCATTTCAACTATGCTGGGACCAGTATGCCAGCGAATCGATTGGGGGGGGGAGAGGATTCAGTTAAAGGTAAGTTTAGAAAAATCAAAAAAAAAGAGCAGAGGTGCACCGGGTTCTCAAGATTAGGCATCAATTGTGTTACACCCTGTGAGGCCATAAAATTATACCTCGCATTGGAACAGTTATATTAGGGCTGCACAATAGACAAATATCCAGAGAAAGTCAAAGCAGTGCCATTTATTTAAAAAGTGTAAAATAATGTACAGTGCATTGTTACCTGTGCAACGAAAGTGCCCTCAACATGTTTTCTTCTTCCTTTCCCTCTCACTACATCTTAGTGTTGTCCTTGTAACTGCTGCTGGCTTAGAGGTAACATGGTCAGCAGTGGAGCCTATTGGCCCTGAAGATTTGGTCGGGTGACACTAGGGATATTTGTAACTGGATAACCAGAAACGACAAAGGTCTTCTTGCCAGGTGCATTTGTACACATTTAGAAACAGAACAGAAGAATCCATCAATAACTTCAATAACAATCGACTCTCCATTAAACTTAAAGTCACAGCACACTTGGAAAGCATTAACCCATGGTATTTAAATTTGACAATAGGCATAAGTGAGCAACAACTTTCTTTTCCCCCAAAATAACTGAACTACATCTGTACACTCACAAAGCTATCGTTTAACAACGTTATTTTTCCAAAATATAGTAGTTCCTGAATTTGTACAGCATTAAACTGCAGATTCTACATTCGTTTGCAAGGAATTCATTACCACAGTCATATTAAGGTTTATTGGATTCCAGTTAGCTGAATATTCCCTTGTTATCAGGTTTAAAACTATTCTGTCTCCATTTCAACCTCCCTCTATATAATTTCAACATTTGCAAGGCATCTAGATGGGTATATGAAAAGTAACGGTTGAGAGGGATTTGGCCAAATTCTGGCAAACGGGACTAAATTAATTTTAGATATCTGGTCAGCATGGTTGAGTTGGACAGAAGGGTCTGTTTCTCTGCTGTACAGCTCTGTATGTCTCAATGACTCTCCCTCTGTGCAGCCATTGTCTCCCCGCAAAACTCCCTTGCAACCTACTTTTCCCTCTCACATCCCTCCACACCCATCTTGCACCCTTCTTACTACCAAGCAACTATTGAGAATTTCAATTGATTGAGAATCCACGGACAAATGGATTACAGATTTACACAATTTTTCATATAAAAAGTGCTTTTTGATTTCATTTCTAAAATCCACATTCTAATTTTAAGTGTATGACCTTTTTGCTGAATCCCTAGCAACCAGAGGAAATAGTTTGTCTATTGAATTCCTTTTTCATTTTAAAAATTGCAATTGGATCTACCCTCAACCTCCAAAACTCAAGAGTATATAAATTATGTTTATATTGTCCTCATAAATTAGTGTTTTGAACATGCTATCATTCTGCTGCATTTGCACTGTATCTCCTCCAAGACCAATATATTTTTGCTGTGGATTTTCTAGTATGAGAGTTTACAGAGTTTAGTGCCTTATGTTGTAAATCTAACTCCAGATATGCCTTGTAAAATTTATCAAAGCTGCCTGCTATAATCTGCGACAAAACTGCTTCTGCGTTCAAAAGTTGCAATTTCCTCACGGTTATTTTCCTGTATTTGATATTTGACAGTCCAGTGGAAGTTGACAAATTAAGGCTCATGTGTGCATGGACTAGTTGGGCTAAATTGTCTGTCTTTGTGTTGTACAGCCCATGTAATTTTATGTAATTTGTTTTTAAGCAATTAATGCAGTAATAACATTAATTAGAATTAGGTTTTATTATCACATGTGCTCAAGTACAGGGATACAGGAGTACAGCGAAAAGTGTACAAAGTCACCATTCTTGGGCGCGATCATAGGTGCAAAGATACCTAGGCACAAAATCTTACGTATAAAGCAGAAAATAAGGAAATAAAGTTAGAAGTTTAGCATTACAGTCCTTCTTAAGTGCGTAGCCATGGGCCTGGGTCCAGGCTTTTCCAGCCCAGCACTGAGACCATCACCAGCATGAGTCACCTTGCTGCACTGCCACCACAGAACAGTCTCGCCATTCTTTGGCACCATCTTGCCTCAGCTGATGTGCCACCACTATGAGATGGCACTGAGCGATCTCGGCAAGGCAGCCACTGCTGAAGCGGCTGGGTGCTCTCCACAGAAGGTACGTAACGTTAAATTAAGAAAAAAGCGGAGAAAGAAAGACACCTCCTCCTACTGTCCCCTTGATCATGACCCCACCCCTGAGCACCAAACCATCATCTCGCAAACTATCCACAACCTCATCACCTCAGGTGACCTCCCACCCACGGCCTCCAACCTCATCGTTCCCCAACCTCGCACTGCCCGCTTCTATCTCCTTCCCAAAATCCACAAACCTGAATGCCCTGGTCGACCCATTGTCTCCGCCTGCTCCTGCCCCACCAAACTGATGTCCAACTATCTAGACTCCATTTTCTCCCCCTTGGTCCAGGAACTCCCTACCTATGTCCGTGACACCACCCACGCCCTCCACCTCCTCCAGAACTTCCAATTCCCCGGTCCCCAACACCTCATCTTTACCATGGACGTCCAGTCCCTCTACACCTGCATTCCCCATGCCGATGGCCTTAAGGCCCTCCGCTTCTTCCTGTCCCGCAGGCCCGACCAGTCCCCCTCCACTGACACCCTCATCCGCTTAGCCGAACTCGTCCTCACACTCAACAACTTCTCTTTCAATTCCTCCCACTTCCTACAGACAAAGGGGGTAGCCATGGGTACCCGCATGGGCCCAAGCTACGCCTGCCTCTTTGTAGGTTACGTGGAACAATCCCTCTTCCGTACCTACACCGGCCCTAAACCCCACCTCTTCCTCCGTTACATTGATGACTGTATCGGCGCCGCCTCGTGCTCCCACGAGGAGCTCGAACAGTTCATACACTTCACTAACACCTTCCACCCCAACCTTAA
>NW_025981183.1:0-336 GCF_021869965.1 Rhincodon typus | reverse complement strand
GAAACCGATATTCATTTCAAGCCCACCGACTCCCACAGCTACCTAGAATACTCCTCCTCCCACCCACCTTCCTGCAAAAATGCTATCCCCTATTCCCAATTCCTTCGCCTCCGCCGCATCTGCTCCCAGGATGAGGCATTCCACTCCCGTACATCTCAGTTGTCCTCGTTTTTCAAGGACCGTAACTTCCCCTCCTCGGTGGTCGAGAACGCCCTCAACCGTGTCTCCCACATCTCCCGCACCTCATCCCTCACACCCCGTCCACGCAATAAAAACCAAAAAAGAATCCCCCTCGTCCTCACGTACCACCCCACCAACCTCCGGATCCAACGCATC
>NW_025981182.1:0-5419 GCF_021869965.1 Rhincodon typus | reverse complement strand
GCGTAGGTGTTCTGCAAAGCGGTCCCCGAGCCTCCGCTTGGTTTCCCAGATGTAGAGGATGCCACACCAGGTACAGCGGATGCAGTATACCACATTGGCAGATGTGCAGGTGAACAACTGCACCTCCCAGTCGCAAACCATTTCAACTCCCCCCTCCCATTCCTCAGACGACATGTCCATCCTGGGCCTCCTGCAGTGCCACAACAATGCCACCCGAAGGTTGCAGGAACAGCAACTCATATTCCGCTTGGGAACCCTGCAGCCCAATGGTATCAATGTGGATTTCACAAGCTTCAAAATCTCCCCTCCCCCTACCACATTCCAAAACCAGTCCAGCTCGTCCCCGCCTCCCTAACCTGTTCTTCCTCCCACCTATCCCCTCCTCCCACCTCAAGCCGCACCCCCATCTCCTACCGACTAACCTCATCCCGCCCCCTTGACCTGTCCGTCCTCCCTGGACTGACCTATCCCTTCCCTAACTCCCTACCTACACTCACCTTTACTGGCCCCATCCCCGCCTCTTCGACCTGTTTGTTTCCTCTCCACATATCCTCTCCTCTATCCATCTTCTATCCGCCTCCCCCTCTCTCCCTATTTATTTCAGAACCCCCTTCCCCTCCCCCATTTCTGAAGAAGGGTCTGGGCCCAAAACATCAGCCTTACTGCTCCTATGATGCTGTTTGGCCTGCTGTGTTCATCCAGCTCTGCACCTTGTTGTCACCATTTTAATATGCTGTTTTCATACTTACTGTAAGGGATGATATATAAAATGTCTAGCAAGATGGCCTACAATTAATAACATTGACTTACAAGGCATCTTTAGAATTATTGTTGTGGGTTTGATGTAACATCGCAGAGTGGCCATAAACAGGACGAGTGTTCTCATTCTTCCTATGGCCACTGATTGGGTCCTGGCTCATGTGCACAGAGACAGGGGAAATGCAGTCTTCTTAAACACAACTTTTAAAGCTGACTCTCTGTGCTTCCAGTTTCCAGTTACTGTACTGGGAAATAGAGAAAGATGAGGACTTCTTATTTGATGTCTACCTGCTAATCAATGCACCAGTACTACAAGAACCTTCTCGGCATTGGTAGATTTTGCACGTTTCTCTTCTCCATCGCTATTCTGACATAACTATGCCTCTCAATATATTTTTACTTTAAGTTCCTTCATTGCTCCCTCCCTTTGCTTGGCACCATGATTCATCACTTTGATTATTTCACTATCTCCTTCCCCCTATTCAGTCCACATTCTTTTACCTACCCCATATTCTCTCTCTCATTCCCTGCAGAAACTGCTCGTCTATAACATCTTCAAATGCAATGTATCATTAATATTTGAGAACTTGTTCCCTCATAATAATGAGAGGAAGCCTGGATTGGGAGTTAGGCTCTGAAATCCCGTAAAATCCTAGGAGGTTGCCAGTCCTGAGGCAGGCTAGCTGAAAACATGTCTTAGGGCTCAAGCACCATGGGCAAAGTTTAAAAATAAAGATGAAAGAAATAAAACACCCCTCTTGCCCACACGCCAACTCACCCACAAATGCTCCCATACCACCCTGTGCCCATCTAGACATTCCCATATCTCTTAATATCCCCTTTTCTACCCTCAGCCATTTACCCATCTCCTTAGCTCTTTGTAGACCTTATCTCCCATAGTGCCTATCTAAACATCCTCTATGGACCTTCATGCTGTCAGCGCCCCTCTTTGTCACCAATCTTCCATATGACTCTTTATAGCTCCTATACAAACTCATGCCAATCCATACCTTTACCTTTACCAAACTCGTACTGTACCCTTTTTCATTCCATCTCCATGCCACCTCACCCAGTATCACCATGGGCAAGCCTCAGGAAGCATGAAAACAGTATCGAGTGATGGCTGTCATTATTGGAAAAAAACATTCATTATCAGCAAACAAAGATTCAATACATTGGAATTCTTCAGCTGTACAAATATTTCACTTTCATGTTTAACGCTGAAGTGCTTATCACCTATGTCAACAAACATTTCCATTCAATAAGCCATTGGATCTGTTCATCAGAATGCACATTTGATAGGCAACCCATCATAAAATCATAGTTTGGAACATTAGTCAAGCAGCACAAATTATATATGATTTACATATATTGGAACATGTAAGCCTCTAAAGAAGCCACATGAATTGGGAGAGTCTAGGACCAGAGGGCATAGTCTCAGGATTAAGGGGCACCAATTTAAGACTGAGATAAGGAAGAACTTCTTCTCTCATTTCTTCTTGTGAGTCTTTGGAACTCCTTGCCACAGAGAGCTATGAGGGCAGAGTCCTTGTGTCTATTTAAGGCTATGTTAGATAGATTCTTGATCAGTAGGAGAATCAAGGGTAATGGACAAAGGGCAGGAAAGTGGACATGAGGAATGTTGGGATCAGTCATGATCATAATGAATGGCAGTGCAGGCTAGCAGGGCCAAATGGTCTATGCCTGTTCCTATTTCGTATGGTCTTATGGTCTAAGTTACAGATGGCAGCACACAGACATGGTGATCAGCCTGGGAATTGAAGATTTAATTCAGCTGCACCTATGCCAATGACCAAACATGCTAATGACCCAGAACACTTCAAGAGAAACAGAAACTGCTGGTTGCTGTGAATATTGAGGCTGCCAGAAAAAACACCTTCAACATTGAAGAATGCTTCAAAGAATGATAGAAAACATTTCAGATCTGACAAGAAATGTACTGAAACAGAAGAGATCTCAGCTCCAAGTCAGAGATACAGACTGCATCATGAGACAGTTGTGTCTGGGAGAAGTCCTGAATCCCCATCCAGCTGTAAATGAACAGACATCAGAGATTGTGTGAGTTAGAATGAAAACTTCCTGAAACAAAATGGAACATTTGGCCAATACAGTAATTCAGGCTGAAAAGAGTGACAAATTTTAATATATATCGCAGCTCAGATTGGACATGGTTATCACAGAATGTTAGAAAGAAGAGCCAAGAAAGAAAGTTACACAATCAGAAATTGGAAAGTCAGAGAAATCGGAAAGACAGCTGCTTAAAGTGGAAATGCAATAAAAACAGAAAATGCTGTAACAATCCAGTGGGTCTGAACTCTAGGCCTGTTGAGTTACTCCAACACATTTTGTTTTATTTCAGATTTCCAACATCTGCAATATCTTGCTCTTATTAAAGCCAATAAACACTGGACAATCTAAAAAGGGACTGGCTGTGGAAGATCTATCACAACTACAAAAGGTAACAACACTCTATTTTGACCATGAGAAAGGAGTATCATCTCTTACATTCAAAAACTGCAGGAAAAACTCTCACACATTCTTAAAAGGAAGGATTTCCTCCATTATAGCTTCAAAAAGCACAGGAATCCTCCATTAATGTCACAAAGAGCAGGAACACGCTTCAGCATAGCAGCAAGGCACCATTGCCATAAAATAACGTTTTTTTTTTAGAAGAAGACAAAGTACTGAATCATATTAGGAAGCCATGATGTCATAATTATTATCTCCAGAAAGATTTTAATTTCATAGATAAGCCAGATAGAGTATAAAATTGAATCAGGGATAGTAGGAACTGCAGATGCTGGAGAATCCAAGACAACGAGGTGCAGGGCTGGATGAACACAGCAGGCCAAGCAGCATCATAGGAGCAGAGAGGCTGACGTTTCGGGCCTAGACCCTTCATCAGAAAAGGGGGAGGGGAAGGGGCTTCTGAAATAAATAGGGAGAGAGTGGGAGGCGGATAGAAGAGGGATAGAGGAGAGGATAGGTGGAGAGGAAACAAACAGGTCGAAGAGGCGGGGATGGAGCCAGTAAAGGTGAGTGTAGGTAGGTAGGGAGTTAGGAAGGGGATAGGTCAGTCCAGGGAGGACGGACAGGTCAAGGGGGCGGGATGAGGTTAGTCGGTAGGAGATGGAGGTGCGGCTTGAGGTGGATGGAGGGGATAGGTGGGAGGAAGAACAGGTTAGGGAGGCAGGGACGAGCTGGACTGGTTTTGGGATGCGGTAGGGGGAGGGGAGATTTTGAAACTTGTGAAATCCACATTGATGCCATTGGGCTGCAGGGTTCCCAAGCGGAATATGAGTTGCTGTTCCTGCAACCTTCGGGTGGCATCGTTGTGGCACTCCAGGATGGACATGTCGTCTGAGGAATGGGAGGGGGAGTTGAAATGGTTCGCGACTGGGAGGTGCAGTTGTTTATTGCGAACCGAGCGTAGGTGTTCTGCAAAGCGGTCCCCGAGTCTCCGCTTGGTTTCCCCGATGTAGAGGAGGCCACAACGGGTACAGCGGATGCAGTATACCACATTGGCAGATGTGCAGCTGAACATCTGCTTGATGTGGAAAGTCTTCTTGGGGCCTGGGATGGGGATGAGGGAGGAGGTATGGGGGCAGGTGTAGCACTTCCTGCGGTTGCAGGGAAAAGTGCCGGGTGTGGTGGAGCTGGAGGGGAGTGTGGAGCGGACAAGGGAGTCACGGAGAGAGTTGTCCCTCCGGAAAGCAGATAAGGGTGGGGAGGGAAAGATTTCTTTGGTGGTGGGGTCGGATTGCAGATGGCGGAAGTGTCGGAGGATGATGCGTTGGATCCGGAGGTTGGTGGGGTGGTACGTGAGGACGAGGGGGATTCTTTTTTGGTTCTTATTGCATGGACGGGGTGTGAGGGATGAGGTGCGGGAGATGTGGGAGACACGGGTTGAGGGCGTTCTCGACCACCGAGGGGGGGAAGTTACTGTCCTTGAAAAACGAGGACAACTGAGATGTACGGGAGTGGAATGCCTCATCCTGGGAGCACATGCGGCGGAGGCGAAGGAATTGGGAATAGGGGATAGCATTTTTGTAGGAAGGTGGGTGGGAGGAGGAGTATTCTAGGTAGCTGTGGGAGTCGGTGGGCTTGAAATGAATATCGGTTTCTAGGTGGTTGCCCGATATGGAGACAGAGAGGTCCAGGAAGGGGAGAGAGGTGTTAGAGATGGTCCAGGTAAACTTAAGGTTGGGGTGGAAGGTGTTAGTGAAGTGTATGAACTGTTCGAGCTCCTCGTGGGAGCACGAGGCGGCGCCGATACAGTCATCAATGAAACGGAGGAAGAGGTGGGGTTTCGGGCCGGTGTATAAAATTGGACAGCTTGGAGAAAACAATTTTTCAGGTATAGAATAGTTCTAAATTAGTTATTATGTCAGAAGCTGAAATTGTAAATCTGCTTTTGTACACAGTTTAGTGTACAGCAAGTTGTGTTATTGTCACAAGGGTTAAAAGAAATAAAAAACATATTAGAAGAGGTACTGAAAGCTTTTGATATTTAGTTCAACCTGAAAACTAATAAAAGAATTTTGAAACAGCAAGATTTAACAGAACTCTACAACCAGAGAAATAAACAGATAACTTCAGTAATGATCACCAGAACTTGTGCAGAGATATAACTATGGGG
>NW_025981181.1:0-5420 GCF_021869965.1 Rhincodon typus | reverse complement strand
CTGAACATTGTGTAATCATTGGCGAATATGGCTACCTCTGACTTTAAGGTGGAGGCAAGGTCATTGATGAAGCAGCTGAAGATGGTTGGGCCGAGGACACAACTCTGAGGAACTCCTGCAGAGATGTCTGGGAGCTGAGATGATTCATCTCCAACTACCACTATTATCTTCTGATGTGTCATGTATTACTCCAACTACCAAAGAGTTTGCACACGATACCCATTGATACCAGTTTTTCTTGGGCTCCTTGATGCTACAGTCAGTCGAATGCAGATTTGATGTCAAAGGCTGCCACTGTCACCTCACCTCTGGAATTCGGCTTTTTTGTCCATGTTGAACCAAGGCTGCAATGTGGTCAGGAGCTGAGTGACCCTGGTAGAACCCAAACTGTGTGTCACTGAGCAGGTTATTGGTGAGAGAGGGGAAATTTATAAGCAGCAGGATTCCTAGATTCTGATCTGCTGTTGTAATCACTGCAGAAAAACCTGCAGGAAGCTGCAATGCAAAGGGAGTTGGGGCCCTTCTATTTGAAACACAAAGCTAGCACATAGGTGCAGCAAATAATCTGGAAGACAAATGGAATATTGGCCCCTATTTCAATGAAAAAAAGAAACAGCAAAGTATTCAGGAACGGTAATGCCAAATGTTGATGGTGAGATTCCCCATGTTCATGATGGTCATTGTCTGATATTTGTGTGGTAGTAATGTTGTGTGCCACATGTTATCCCAAGCCCGCATGTAGTCCAGATCTTAGTGCGTTGGGACATGGACTGCTTCAGTGATGTTTTGCAAATGCTGCTGAACATTGTGCTGTCATCAGCAAACATCCCCAGTCCTGATCTTACGATGGAGGGAAGCTCATTGAAGCAGGTGAAGAAGTTTGGGCATAGGAAACTCCTCTGAGGAACTCCTGCAGAGAAGTCCTGAAGCAGAAAAAACTGACTTCCAAAAACTATCATCATCTTCCTGTGGGCCAGCTAAGCTTCAAATCAATGGAGAGTTGCCCCTTGATTCCCATAAGACCATAAGAACTAGGGACACCAGTAGGATGTTTTGCTCCTTAACCCTGCTCCACCATTCAAATACAAAAGGAGCTGCACAATAGCCAGGCTTAGGCTGGCAAGTGGCAAGGAATATTCACACCACAGAAATGCCAGGCATTGACCATCACCAATAAGAGTCAATCGAACCACTGCTCCTTGGTGTTCCATGGTGTTAGCATCATTGAATGCCCCGCTTTACACATCGTAGGGGGTAACCATTGACCAGAAACTCAGCTGGAGTCGCCACATACACACAGTGGCTACAGGAGCAGGATAGAAGCTGGGAATACTGCGACTAATAACTCACCATTGACTCCCCAGATCCTTCCCATTACCGACAAAGCGCAAGTGAAGGAATACTTCCCACCTACCTGCACAGGTGCAGCTCTAACAACACTCAAGGTGCTCAACACCATCCAGGACAAAGCAGCCACTTGATCTGGCACCACATCCACAAGCATCCATTCCGCCCACCACTGACGCTCAGTAGAAGCATTACGTATCATTTGCAAGAAAGACTGCAAAAATTCACCAAAGATCCTCAGCACATTCCAAACCCATGAGCACTTCCATCCAAGACAAGGTCAGCAGATACATGGTAACATCACAGCCTGCAAGATTTTCTCAAAGCTACTCGCTATCCTGACCAGGAAATATATCACCGTTCCCTCATGGTCACTGGGCCAAAATTCTGGAATTCATTCCCTAAGTATATTGTGGGTGAACTCATAGCTGGTGGACTGCAGCAGTTCAAGAAGGCAGATCACCATGACTTTCTAAAGGGCAACTAGTGTCAGGCAATAAATGCTGGTCAGCCAATAGCCACCACATCCTATGAATGAATAAAAAACGAATCAGTAGGATTATTGCTGATCCAAATATTCCTCCCATCCCCTTTCCTCCTCTGTCTGTAGCCCTTGATACCCCTAGTGCTCAAGAACCTGTCTCATCTTCAATATGCACAAAGACTCTGCCCCCACAGCTCTCTCTGTCAAGGTGATCCATACGCTCTCAATTCTCTGAGAAAAGGAATTCCTCCTCATTTCACTCCCTTTGTGTTGCAGCTTTCTACATTAGTCTCCATTTAAGTACTGCCGTGTTCTTGCCTCCAAAATGAACAACTGCACATTTTCCCACATCATGATTCCAGTTTTGCTCGGGATCCTTGATCACACATTTGGTCATATGTGGCCATGAAATTAAGAGCAGTTACTCTCACTTTGCTTCGAATATTCAGCTCTTTTTTCATGCTTGAACCAAGGCTGGAATGACATCAGGACTGTGACGGCCCTGCAGAACGCAAACTGAATGCTGTCTGATAGCACGATTGATGTCCCCTTCAAACATTCTGTTCCTTATGAATTTTTAATTGGACAATTTTCCACCATGTCAAATCGATGACAACACTGTAACTATACTGGAACAGCTTGACTGGGGCTGCAGAATATTTTGGAGTACATAAATTCAATTGTATTGCCAGGGTCTTGTCAGGGTTCTTTGCATTTTTCAGTGCCGCAACCCATTTATCAAAATCAAATCAAAAATGAATTAAGTTTGCTGAATGATCTCTGAAGGAGCCTGAGATAAACCATCCCATCAGCAATTCTGGCTAAAGGTTGTTGTAACTGCTTCAATCTAATCGTTTTCACGAATGGGGTGCCTTTTTCATCAATGAGAATGGAGATATTTGTGGGGCCTCTGCCTTCAATGAGTTGCTGTTAGTTGTCCTCTGCCATGCATAACTGGATGTTGAAAAACTGCTTAGCTTGCCTGGCCCTGTCTATCAGCTGCTGCTAAGGTTTGATCCTGATTCAAATTCATGATGTTCGCATGCATGAACTGCACTTGTCCTTCTGTGGAACGTGCATTACATCTTGTAGATGGTCCATGCTGCAGCTACTGTCCACTGGTCGTGGAGGGAATCTACAAGATACAATGCACCCATTTATCCAGGCTCTTCATAACAAAGCACATTCCAGACACAGGATAACTAACAGCAAGAAGGGCAAATGCAATTAATGCATGAGAACATTAAGAACTTGAATCAGGGATCAGACCGAAGTCGGAACAGATTCCAGAGCTCAGAAAGCCAAGCAATGGATGTAATACCGCTAAGTGGTCTGCTTTGTAGTGGTTGGTGTGAATCTTCTTGAGTGTTGTTGGGGATGCACCCATCTAGGCAAGTGGAGAGTGTTCCATCACACTCCTGACTTGTAGATAGCGGACAGGATTTAGGGAATCGGAAGATAATCTATTTACTGTATGATCCTTGTCTTTGATCTGCTCATGAAACAATGGCATTTATTTGATGAGTTCAGCTCAGTTTCTGGTCAATGATCAACCCCTATATGTTGTTAGTGGGTGATTTAGTGATAGCAATGTTGTTGAATGTCAAGGGGCCAGAGTCTGTCTCGTTGGAGATGGATATTGCTGGCACTTTTGTGATGCAAATGTTACTTGTCACTTGTCACTTGTCAACCCAATCCTGGCTGTTGTCCAAGTCTTCCTGCATTTGGATCTGGACTGATCTGTGATCTGAGGAGTTTGAGAATTGTAGTTGACTCATGATTGCACCTCACATCTGGCCGTATGAAGGAGAGAGCTCACAGACTGTGTTTTTTGCATGTAACTGATGCCTTTGTCCATCTAGATGGGATTGGAAGATGTTCTCTAATAAGCCTTGTTGAATTTCTGCCTTGTACCTTGTCGATGCTATATATTGCTCCTCTGAAAGATAACTGATGGAGGAGATGAATGTTTGTGAATGTGATAATAATCAAATAGGCTGTTTTTTTCGGGTTATTTCTGAAGAATATTCCAACACATTTTTGGCTTCTCAAAGCCTGCCCACCCTCTTTCAGACTGGAGTCAGGAGGTGAGTTACTCACTGTTGGATTCCTAGCCTCTGACTTGCTCTTGAAGTCACATTTATTTATGTGACTTAGCCAGTGCAGTTTCCGGCCAATGGTAATTCCCCCAGGATGATGATAAACATCCTGTTGGGGATGTAGTGATGGTAATTCATTTGAATATGAAGGGAATGGTTTGATTATTATATATTCTATTTGCATTTGAACCTGGACTATTTCAGTATTTGGGGAGACATATTATCAGTGAACATTCCCATGTTTGACCTTATGAGGGAAGGAAGGTCATTGAAGCAACTGAAGATGTTTGAGACTCTGACACTATCTCTCCTGAGGAATAGCTGCAGTGATGTCTTGGATTTTAAATAACTGATACGAACAACAACAATTTTTTTTTTTTTTTTTGCCAATGATTTAGTCCAAGCAGCGAGAAAGTTTCGCCCAGATTCTGATTATCACTAATTTAAATTGTGCTTCTCTTGTCACAGTCTGTCAAATGGTGCCTTGATATTAAGAATAATTACTCTCACTTCCCCCCTCGAGATGAGCTGTTTTGAACCAAGCTTGGAATGAGATCAAGAGCTGAGTGACCCTGACGTAACACTGACTGAAGTTCACTGAGCAGATTATTGCTGATTGAGCAGTTATTGCTGACACTTTCCAATGTAGACTGTACACCGGTAGATCTGTGGCCGACTGCAAAGAAATTACCCTGGTTTTGTGTCCAGGACATTTTTGGACAATTAACCACATTGTTGGTCGATGTCAGCGTTCTTGCTGGATGGAACATCTTGGCGAAGGATGTGGCAATTTCGAGAGTCAGATATTGTCAGGGCCCGCAGCCATCACAGTTTTCAGTGTCTCCAACCATTTCTTGATATAGCGTGGAGTGAATCAATTTGTCTGAAAATTGTTATCTGTGATGCTGGGGCCCACTGCAGGAGGCCGAAATGTAATACCAGCTTGGCAAATCTGACGTAAGATTGTTACAAATGCTTCAGCTGTATTTTTTGTCCTGATATGCTGGGTTCCCCCATAACTGAGGATTCAGTTGTTGGAGATCAGCCTACTCCTTCAACTGTTTCTTTCATTGTCCACTATCTTTTACAACTAAATGTGCAGGTCTGCAGAGTTTAGATCTGATCCATTGGTTGTGAGATCACTCAGTCCTGTCCATCACTTGCTGTTTTTGCTGTTTGGCATTGCAAGTCGTCTTGCTTGGTAGCTGAAGACAATAAGAGCTTCTTCCAGGTTGTCTCATCATGTCTAGGTCTGGCTGCTGCTGCTCCTGGCATGTCGTTCTGCACTGTTCATTGACCAGGGTGGATTCCTGTCTTGCTGGTAACTGTGGAGTGGGAAATGTGCGGGCCGTGAGGTTGCAGACTGTATGAGTCGTGCAGCGTATGATTCTGCTACTGCTGATGGTTCACTGCTCCTCATGGATGCCTCGTCATTAGATGCTGGATCTGTTTGAATTCTCTCCCGTTCAGCAGATAGTTTGCTACATAAC
>NW_025981180.1:0-5421 GCF_021869965.1 Rhincodon typus | reverse complement strand
TGCGAATGGTTTCTATTTCCAAATCTATTCGCAAGTTGATTTGTATGTAAATAGGAACACAATGCGGGATAATACAAAGTAAGCATTCGCCTACCCTGAAGAAGTTACCCTCCTCCCTCCGGAAAAACCTCAGTGGATTTCTCTCCCACCGCAACTCTCTCCTCTCCACCTATCTTCTCCTCTATCCATCTTCTATCCACCTCCCCCTCTCTCCCTATTTATTTCAGAACCCCCTTCCCCTCCCCCATTTCTGATGAAGGGTCTAGGCCTGAAACGTCAGCTTTCCTGTTCCTCTGATGCTGCTTGGCCTGCTGTGTTCATCCAGCTCTACACCTTGTTATCTCAGATTCTCCAGCATCTGCAGTTCCTACTATCTCTGAAACATCATTATGAAAAGATGGCTTTTTAAAAAAATCTTAACACTATTACCACAAAATACATACTTCAGTACTCTAAAGTTATGCCTTTGATACTAATTCAAATATATATTATATTGGACCATACCGGTTCTATCTTATTTATGCATTTTCTTTAAACCCGCGATAACGCACCTGCAACAACATTTTTCTGTCTTGCAACATGTACAGTTTGTAAGTTAAATGCTTGTAACTTAAGACTCCATCGAAATAGTCTCATATTTTTGTCCTTAAATTTTTCATCTTTCATCTCTTACCGTTAGAGACCGATTAGCTCCTGTATCCCTCAATATTGTAACTTCTTTACCTTCTCCCCCTGTTCTTACTGAGTAAATCTTGCACACAGAGGTTAAGTCTTTGTAAGGATCAGACACTGTCTTGCTATCCAGCCAGAGACGAGGCTGTGCACTCTCCTGCAGCTCCTCGACTCCTTTTGGGATTTCCTTCATTATCTCAACCAACTCCACTGAATTAGCGTCTTTTACATATTGTTTTTCCTCCTGCGTTTTTTAAACCACCAGCACTGTGACTTTGTGTGCCCCACCTTACTACAGCGAAATCACCTGAGGCCTCTTGCCTCCTTTTCACCCTCTTGCGTTTCTTTTTTCACCTGTGGTAAACTGCTCCCAGTGTGATCTACTTTTTGCTTTTCATAAAAGGATCTCCCTTTCTCCCAATTTCAATCCCTCATGGAATGAAATTGCTGTTCGAAGCTAGATTTCGATTTATGCACAAATACATATTCATCCACCATCCCTGCAGCTCTTCTCACTTTGGTAACTTTCTGTTCCTCAATGAGCTCTTATCATCTCTGGAAGTGAGTTTTTAAATTCCTCCAGCAGACTAATCTCTCTAAGATCCTCATATGTCTTTTCTATCTTTAATACTCTCACCCTTCTATCCAAGTTGCTCTGTTTAATTCTTTCAAACTCGACATAACTCTGACCTGGTTCCTTCTTTATATTTGTGAACTGTTGTCTCTATGCTTCTGGTACCAATTTGTAGGCATTTAAAATAGCCTGTTTAACCTCTTCATAATCTCTTAACACCTCATCTGACAGCACTGCAAACACCTCACTAGCCCTGCCTACCAACTTAGTCTGAATTAACATTACCCACACTTTGGCCAGTTCATATGTTTAGCCAATTTTTCATAGATGAAAAAGGCTTCTACGTCTTATTCATTGAAGTCTGGTAACGTTTTGACATATTTGTATATATCCCCACTATGCTGTTAGCTACTATGAGTTTGCTCATCCTTACTTCTATCTTGTACTTTTCCTTCTGCCATTTGAAGCGTTTTCGCTTCAAGTTGCAACTTCATCTTTTCCAACTCAAACATTATTTCCCTTTCTTCTCTCTCCCTGTCTCTTTTTCTGTCCTTCTCCTCTCTCTCCCTTTCTCTTTCCTCTGCCTGTAACCATAATTCAAACTACCTTGCCTTCCTTTCAATCTCTAACTCCAGTTGTCTCACTTGCAATTTAAGTTTTTCTAACTCCACTGCACTTGCCTGTTTCTCTGATATACCTAAGTGCTTGACTCACCCCATTACAATTTCAGCTTTCCTTTTATCCCTTGTTTATCCCAAATTTAACCTGCTTGCTAACTCTAAAAGTATATCCTTCCTCTGTCTTTCAATGTTGCATTCTTACATGATCTGAAACAGGAGAATAGAAAGATATCCTTAATCTGCTTATTTCCATTTCCATTTAAACTACATGGGATCATCTGGAGAAAACATAGACATAAATTTTCTGAAGAAAAGGTGCTGAATACATGGCGCCATCTAACCAGATTGCTCCAACGTATCTTTAGAGAAATGTTACATTTTGCATTGCAGGAATTGTAATATAACTTAAATTGTTCCACTAAAATGTATTAAAATTATCGATGATTTCAAACTACAAAGTGGATATTTTGATTGCACATTTCATAAAGGAATACATTCTGGAATCTGAAATTGGGGGCTCTTTCATCATTACTTGTCATCTGTTGTGGCTTGAAGTGTCTTTGAAAATGTGAAATGTTTTCAAGCTGTTACTATCTTACAAAAATCTTCCATCGTATTGATTTATTTCTACTTTTGTTTTTCAGATTAACCCATTTTCATCTTTACTAATGCTGACATTCTTCCATATGAAATTTTGTTGCTTTCTGTTGCCATCACATGTATTCAAAGATAGAATATTAAAGGAAGAAATTTTTTAAATTTCACTCAGGTGACAGGGGTGTCACTGTCTGGGCAGCAATTTATTGCCCAACCCTAGATGCCATTGAGAAGGCTGTGGTGAGCTGCTTCCTTGAACTGCTGCAGTCCACATGCAGTAGGTAAACCCACAAGGCTCTTAATGAGGGAATTCCAGGATTTTGATCCAGCAACAGTGATGGAACAGCAATATATATTTCCAGTTCAGGATGGTGAGTGACTGGGAGGGTAAGCTACAGTGGTTTTTTATTTTATGCATCTGCTGCCCTTGAACTTCCAGATGGAAGTGGTTGTGGGTTTGGAAGGTGCTGTCTAAGGATCTTTGATGGATTTCTGCATTGCAACCTGTAGATAGGGCACACTGTCAGTGGTGGATACTTGTGGATATGATGCCAATCAAGCCAGCTTGCTTTGTTCTGGATGGTGTCAAACTTCTTGAGTGTTATTGAAGCTGCACCTTCCATGCAAGTGAATACTCCCTCACACTCCCAACTGATGCCTTGTTGATGGTGGACAGGATTTGGGGAGTTAGGAGGTAAGTTACTCACTGCAGTGTTCCTAGCCTCTGATCTGCTCTTGTAGCCATTGTATTTATGTGGCAAGTCCAGTTGGTTTTCTGGTCATTGGTAACCCCTAGGATGTTAATAGTGTGGATTTCAGTAAGGATACTACTCTTCTTGCTACATATCAGGTATCAAACTCACATTTAAATTTAACAATTGATGCAACATTAATTACAATAAAAATCCACTAAATCTTCCCCATATAGCAGTACTTGAACAGATGCAACCTTAAGCTAATTCCCATCCGAGCATTAACCCAACCCAGACTGACCATCTCTCCACTGGCCTGACCCAAGTAACTGCCCCGCAATGATCTGACTGTGATCTGACCACGCAACCCACAGAACCCAACTACACACCCTGATACATCCCAAGTAACCATCTGACCCAATTACCCACCCAGGAGGGAAGCATCGACTGGCATGTTTCTGCAGTGCCATGTCTCAATGGGGCAATGAAGAGAGAGTTACAGAGGACACAGGAACTTCAGATTTGTGAGCAGAATTTGGCCATTCATCTTCGAGCATGCTCCACCATTGCACAACTTCATGGCCAACTTAGTTGCAGTTGAAATTCCATTTTACAATCTGATCCCTCTCATTTCCCTTGACCTTCCAATGAGTAAACCATGGATGTGTTGAATTAACTTTCTCTGAATTACATCTAAAGTTATTATCAAATAAGAAGATTAAAACTGTGCACAACACTCCAGAAGTGGTCTCACTAAGGTTCTGTGTATGTTGCATAATTTCCCTACTCTTGTATCCCATTCACCTTGAACCTTTATGTAATGCATAGACCCTGATCCCTTTGTACCACTGAGTTCTGCGATCTCTCTCTTTTTACTTAGTTCACTGCTTTTCTCTCAACTTATTTGTCAAAGTGAATAAGTTCACATTTTCTCACATTACACTTTCTCTGTCAATGTTTATGCCATGATGTGGATGAGCTGGTGTTGGACTGCGGTAGACAATGTGTAAATCACACAACACCAGGTTATAGTCCAACAGGTTTATTTGTAATCACATGCTTTCAGAGCCTTTCTCCTTCACATGTTGAAGGGGCAGTGCTCAGAAAGCTTGTGACATCAAATAAATCTGTTGGACTCTAACCTCATGTTTTTGTCATCTCACCTAATCTATCCATAACCCTTCACACACATTTTACAGTGCTGACCTGTTCCTGAAGCAGAGCTTCTTTCCGAGAAGCATCTACGTTGTTGGTGAATTTAGCCTTACAGATTATAAAGTTGCCCCCAAGTTGAAAGGTAAATAAGAAAGATAACACTGACAAACCAATCAACCATCTGTTTCCCTGTGATGCAATGATTGATTTGCTCAGAACATGGTTGGTCACCTTTGGAGCCATAGACTAGACTGGACCAGTTACCCATTGTGGGTCCTCCTCTGGCCCACTCCTCTAAATGCAGCTGCCTGTCCATCTCAGATCCTCCTCTCACCCTTGTGTAACATCATGTGAGTGATTTATGTTAATGTATGCACACTTTACAAGCATCAGTTACAATGCTGTGTGTAACTTGCCACATATCCACCCAAACACAAACGTTTTCTGTTGCATGCAGTGTATGAACACAGATCATTGAATGCAGCACAGCAGGTTAGGAACTTCCTGGGCTTTATGGGTCGAGACTCAGAGAGCAACAGCCAGCAAGTTATGGTGCATCTTTATAAACAATGGTTCAGCCTTAACTAGTTTTCTTCATTCATTTCAAGGCACCGCACTTTAGGATGGATGATAATATTGAAGAGCATTATGCGAACGGTTCAAGGGATGAGGGGAGTAGATGGGAAAGGTTGGCCATGTTCTGAGGGAGAATACTGACATGAGATTTGTCAGAGGTGTTCAAAATCATGTAGGTTTTGACACAATAGATCGGGATCAATCTTTTCCATTGGTGAAATGTTTGAGATCCAGTGGACAGTCATACAAGGTGAATGCAAAAAGAATCAAATGTGATAGAAAGAAAAATTTCCAGAGGCAACAAAAGAGAGGGATTAATCTTTTCCATTGGTAAAATGATTGAGAGTCAGAGAACACATATCTGAGGTGAATGCCAAAAGAATTAAAGGTGATAGAAAGTAAAAAACTTCCATAGGCAAGAAAAGATGGAATCTGGAACAATCTACCGAGTGGTGCGGGCAGATTCAATTGCAGCTTTCAAAGGGGACTTGCATAATTGCAGACAAAAATATTGTAGATTACAGGGAAAGGATGG
>NW_025981179.1:0-5421 GCF_021869965.1 Rhincodon typus | reverse complement strand
TTATCTGCTTTCCGGAGGGACAACTCTCTCCGTGACTCCCTTGTCCGCTCCACACTCCCCTCCAGCTCCAGTCTCTAACCAGCAGAACACTGGATATTTGGAGCCCATTATTCCATTCCAGACTGATAAATGGTCATTGACCTAAATCATTAACTGCTTCTCTCTCCAGAAGAATACCTTGCCTGGTTTTTTGGATTGGTTGCTAGTTGATGACGTGGTTGGTTAGTCAGTCCAGTTGACTAACAATTTGAGACAACAAGGTGCAGAGCTGGATGAACACAGCAGGCCAAGCAACATCATAGGAGCAGGACTGACGTTTTGGGCCTAGACCCTTCTTCAGAAAAGGGGGAGGGGAAGGGGGGTTCTGAAATAAATAGGGATCTCTGACTAACAATTTGGTTGGTTTGAACTGGTCATTGAATAGTTGGGTGACTCATTATTCAGTCAAGTAAGAATGAATGGCCATTTAGATAAGGTGATTAGTCACCTCTTCATCATCATTCACCCACTATTCTGGTTTTCTTCCTTTGCATAGTAGCTCATTTGCATTGATGTGATTTCCGTTTGTTCGATTGCAGTAGTTCTGTAACTAATTTTGAAAGTTTGTTTTCTTCCTGTGCTAATTGTCAGTGTTTACTATGTTCATGGACAAGTTCAGACATTTGATACATACTGAGGACTACATGTGTCAGTCATGTACCAGGCTGAAGGGCAGAGTTTTCAGACGGCCCATGACTCAGTTATAGCCAGTGTACCAGAAGTAGTAAGATTGCAGACTGTGATAAAAAGTGCGAGATACATTTAATTTGTAGTTTGGCAGTTCGCATATTAAAATAGAAGCAAGCAGATGTGCCTAAGTTCTATGAAGGTAGTGCTTTTTCCAAAAAAAACACAGGTCAGAAAGTCAGCAAAACATCAGCCTAAATCCATCAGTTCCAAGAAAGCATGTGACTACAATAATAGTGCCTGACCGATCCCTGTGGTGTTAATGGATAGAATGCTTACGCTGATGAGTTTACAACAGATCAGAAAGCCACTCATTTAGCCTTGACCTCAGAACAGCACATTCAACATATGGAAGACTTGGGGGTTGAGCTCAGAAGGGAGAACAGTTCCTCCTGGCAGAAATGTCAGTTTTTTTTAGTGCAGGGGAACGAGACAGACCAGCTGAAATGTTTTAATTTATGGAGCTCCTAAGCCAGGAGAGTTTGGATAGAAATCTTTGAATTGTTAGACCTGAAAGTTTAGACTCTCACAAGTGCGAAAATTTCACACAGATTGAGTGGAAAAGAATTGGGTCTGGGTGGGATGCTCCTTGATGAGTCAGCATGGACTCAATGGACCGAATGGCCTGTTTCCACACTGTAGGGATTCTATGAAGAGATTGCAGAAGTGGGGGTGGGCGCACACACATGGTACAGTTGGGTCCAGTCGAGGTGGTGGGTCAGGACAATGATTGGGGAAGGCTGGCATAACCAAGATGTTCATTGCCTTCCCAGCACCATGGCAATTAAGTTTTCTTTACATTTATTTGTGAGATGTAGGTGTTGCTGGCTGGGGCCAGCATTTATTCCCCGTCCCTACTTGTCCCTTGAGAAGGTGGGGGTGAGCTGCCCTCTTGAACCGCTGCAGTCCACTATCTGAGGGGTGACCCACAATGCCCTGAGGGAGGGGATTCCAGGATTTTGACCCAGCGACAGTGAAGGAACGGTGATATATTTCCAAGTCAGGATGGTAGGTGATGGAACTGAACTTGCAGGTGGTGGTGTTCCCATGCAACTGCTGTCCTTGTCCATTTAGAGAGTAGTGGCCGTGGGTTTGGAAAGTGCTATCTGAGGATTTTTGGTGAATTTTTTGCTGCTGCTGAGCGTCGGCGGTGGAGGGAGTGGATGCTTTTGGGAGCAAATGTTTGGTTTACAATCCCATTAACAAAGCCAGTATTACTCTCCTGTTCCACCATTAGCGGATGTTCATGCTATCTGTCCTCTTTTGGATCTAACCAACACTTCCTCTGCTCTGAGAAAGTGAGCCAAAGAAATGGCTCCCGTCCTCATCAGCTGGTAGCGACACAGACCAGCTCAATGGACTGATACCTGGAATAAGTGGTTGTCTTACAAGGGAAAACATCAGCTTGTTTCCAGCTGGAATTTAGAAAAGTGAGGGATGATTTGACTGAAGTGTTTCAGATCCTGAATAGCCTTGATTGAGGGGATGTAGAAATAATGACTCAGTCCAGAATTAGGGGGGCATTGTTTTAGAGTTAGCGGGTCAATCTTTCAGGGCAGAGATGAGGAGAAATTCCTTTCTCTTAATGTTGTGCTGTGTCTCGGAAGGTATTTTTAAATATTTTTAAAACAGATTCACAGAGTCATAACCCCAAACTAACTAGTCCCACCTGCCTGCATTTGGCCTATATCCCTCCAAACCTTTCCTATTCACGCACTTATCCAAATGTCTTTTAAATGCTGTAACTGTACCCATATTCACCACTTCCTCTGGAAGTTCATTCCAGACACGATCCACTCTCTGTGTAAATAAATTGCCCCTCATATCTTTTTTGAATCTTCACCTTAAAAATATGCCCCCTAGTCTTGAAATCCCCCACCCTAGGAAAAAGGCAGCTGTCAATCACCTTATCTATGCCGCTCATGATTTTGTAAACCTCTATAAGGTCACCCCACAACCTCCTATGCTCCAGTGAAAAAAGTCCCAGCCTATCCAGCCTCTCCTTATAACGCAAACCCTCCATTCCTGGCAACATCCTGGCAAAGCTGTCTGAACGCTCTCCAGCTTAACAATATCCTTCCGAAAACAGGGAGACCAGACAGGGCACAGTACTTCAGAACAGGTAGATAAATTCTCATTAGGCAGGGGAATCAAGGGTAGAGAGGATGTGGAATTTAAAACACAAACAGATCAGTCTTAATCACATCAAATTACAGAGTAGGATCTAGGGGCTGAATATTCTATTTTTGCTCTGATTTCATATTTTAGTAACCTCCAAAAAACCAGGAGGGGCGGTGTTGGGGAGTCGGGTGAGAGTTGAGTCACTGAGACTTCGCAATGATGCCTGGTTGGAATCTCGCCAGGACCAACCACGGCAAGCAAGAATTTACTGTGAATCTGAATGTGGGTAAGTGCTGACAGAATTGACTCAATACTTGGCAAAATCTTTTCCCATCAGGCCTGTGGAGTGTGAAAGGTCACTGCCCGTGAAGAGAGGTTGGTTGCCTGTGTTGCCGTTTTGCGGAGGTTAGTGAGTATTTTGAGAGAATTGCCCTTCTGCAGATGAAGTGCTCGAGTCCACAATGGGGCAGTTCAGCTCTTCCCAAACCTTTTCTCCAGTGTGACATTTTGAGCCTTGGCCGTGGCTCTTCCACTTGACCTTGGAGCGCAAGGGTCCATGACAGAGGGAGCACAGCCTTGGTGACTAGGCCGGAATCTACGGCAACCGTTGCTGCTTTGGAGTTCATGACCCCATCTGATGAAGGAGGTCGGGATATAAGAATTGTAGGGTTTGAAGAAAGGTGGAAGAAGCAGGGTATTATAGAACACAGAAAATAGTAGAAAGTAACATTTCAACTTGCGACCCTCAGTTGGGATCCCGACCCCCATTTTGGGAAATCCCGTGATATATTGTGTATGGCTCTTGGGGTATTTGGCAGCTTGAATTGCTTCTGGGAGCTCGTAGAATCATATAATCCCTGCAGTGCTGAAAGAGGCTATTTGGCCCGTCGAGGATGCATCAAGCCTCTGAAGAGCATCCCGTCGAAACTCACCACTCACCTTAACCCTGTAACCCCTCATGGCGTTATTTTTACCACGGCTAACCCACCCAACCTGCACATCCCTGGCCATTGTCGGCAATTCTTAGCATGGCCAATCCACCTATCCCGCACATCTTTGGATGTCTTTTAAATATTTGTGGTGAGCCACTCATTGCAAGTTGACAAGTTGTGCTTCCCTGAGGAATGAAAAGTGTTTTACTTGGGAATTTTCAGTTTTATGTCATACAAATCCTTCAGGAATGACTCTCTGGTTGAGACATTCATGGATTGTGGGTTTTGCAGGCTGAGCCAATGTTTTGTCACCCCATCCCGAATGGCTCAGGAACTAAGAGACACTCTCAACCAGTTCAGTGGGCAGCTGAGAGTCAACCACACTGCTGTGGGTCTGTAGTCACATGTAGGCCAGACTGGGTCAAAATGGCATATTTCCTAGTTGCTAGTTTTATTATGACCATCGATAACAGTCATCCTGGTCACTGTCACTGGGATTAACTTTTATAGTTCAGATTTATTAATTGAACGGAAATTCCACCAGCGATGACCTCATGGTATTATTGTTGGACTGTTAAATCCTGGTAATGTTCTGGGGACTGGGTTCAAATCCTGCCATGGCAAAAGGTGGAATTTGAACTCAATGAAAATCTGCACCTAATGATAACCGTGAAACTGTTGCCAGTTGTTGGGAAAAACCCATCTGGTTCATTAATGTCCTTTAGGGAAGGAAACTGCCATCCTTACCTGGTTTGGCCTACATGTGACTCCAGACCCACAGCAACATGGTTGATTCTTAACTGCCTTCTGGCCAATTAGGAATGGGCAATAAATGCTAGGCTTAGCCAGTGACATCTTCATCCCATCAATGGAAGGATATAAACCCCATCTCCCCAGAGCATTAACCTAGGCCTCTGGATGACTAGGCCTGAGATATTATGCCACCACCCTCTGAGGCCATGCTGGCCCTCTGGAGTGGTGCTAATCCTCATCGTCAGGAGGCAGTCCGACCCATCATTGAGGTCCCTCCACCACCGTTGCCTCCAACAGTCAATGGGAACCTTTGACGTTGGTCTAGAGAAGACTAGGCACCTGTTTGGGTTACCAGTTTGACGTCAACCAGCTGTTGATTGCCAGCTGTGGGGAAATGCCCAAAACTCCCCAAACATTAATTTCACGTCTGGCCCCTGGCCAGTTCACCAGTCGCTGGGAGTGATGTAAGGCTCCCTCAGCAATGGGGGAAAAGCAGAAATATGACACACTTCGCCACTGCCACCCTGGGAGGTGGAGTCGGCGTCTTGCCTGAGGGAGGCGCGAACGGATTGCAGCTTCAGAAGAAACAGATACGAGAACAGGATCCCTTTTCGGGGGGTTTAAGATGCTCTCAGGCCTATTGTCCTCCCCATTGAACTGTGCTGGGGGAGTCCCGCGTCTCTCAGATAAAGGGTCTGTGGTAAAGCCACGAAACGTGCCCAGTGCTGCCTGGGGCCGGGAGGTAACAACGGGGAGAGAAAGAAAACCCCAACCCTGTCCAACCTGTTTCTCAGGGACAGATACACACTCATACTCACACTCAGACACACTCACACACACACACACACATACACACTCACCCACACACACACACTCACACACACACACA
>NW_025981178.1:0-5421 GCF_021869965.1 Rhincodon typus | reverse complement strand
GAGGTTGAGGCGATTGATGTCTCGACGGCAGTTGGAGATGAAGAGGTCGAGGGAGGGTAGGAGGCCTTGGGGTGGTGTCCAGGAGGAGGGGGTGTGTTGGAAGCGGGAGAAGGGGTCAGTAGAGGGAGGGTTAGGTTCACGGTTAAAGAAGTAAGCGTGGAGGCGGAGGCGGCGGAAAAACTGCTCTATGTCCAAGCGTGAGCGGTATTCGTTGATCTGTGGGTGGAGGGGGACAAAGGTGAGCCCTTTACTGAGGACTGACCGTTCGTCCTCAGTAAGGGGTAGGTCTGGGGGGATGGTGAACACTCGGCAGGGCTGGGTGCTGCTGTCTCCTCTGGAGCTGCTGGCTGTGGAGTCCAACTCGTCCCTGCCTCCCTAACCTGTTCTTCCTCCCACCTATCCCCTCCTCCCACCCCAAGCCGCACCTCCATCTCCTACCGACCAACCTCATCCCGCCCCCTTGACCTGTCCGTCCTCCCTGGACTGACCTATCCCCTTCCTAACTCCCTACCTACACTCACCTTTCCTGGCCCCATCCCCGCCTCTTCGACCTGTTTGTTTCCTCTCCACCTATCCTCTCCTCTATCCCTCTTCTATCCGCCTCCCACTCTCTCCCTATTTATTTCAAAACCCCCTTCCCCTCCCCCTTTTCTGATGAAGGGTCTAGGCCCGAAACGTCAGCCTCTCTGCTCCTACGATGCTGCTTGGCCTGCTGTGTTCATCCAGCCCTGCACCATTTTGAAGAATAATTATTTTCAGCACAGTGAATATCATCTTTGTTATTGATTATAATATGGTATGATTGAAACTCATAACTATCCTACTCCAGTCACGTAGAGACAGTGAGTGCTAGTCATTTTCCTGTGCAATAAAATTAATAATCGGGCCCTGTTGTTGACAAAGTACTAGTTAAAAACTTTTAAAAGAGCTTGAATTCTGTGATGGCTCTGAAGACATTAAGGTTGAAGTTGCATTAGATTCGTCAACCTGCTGATATTGCACAGTCTTTGAGGGGAGACAGGGTGCTCTAGACAAACCTTCTTAGGGAATATACGTATTCTGTAGACTTCATAAGAGTTCTTAGTCGTTATGCCTCACTTGAAATGTTAATAATACTTATTGAAAATTGTTTCAAAAAAAGGACAAAAGGGCATAATCACTTAACCAGATTGAGGAAGACTCAAACATGCTTGTGGAATAAACAAAACAATATGCACTGAAACTCTCAGTTTTAAAAACAAATGCAATTGCAAATGCAAGTGCCAGGAGATTTGCAGTTCCTATTTAAATTCACACTTTAAAGATAATTTCACATGTTGGAACAGGGAAGACTCGCTTGCAAATTACCCATTTTTGAAAGACAATGGACCCAGATTCAAGACATTTCTTGAACTATATTTCAAACAGCTCCTTGGTACAGCAGCAGAGAGAAGGAAAATGGATCGATGGATTTGTGAACAAAAACAGGACAACTCTCTTTCTACTTTTCTCTCTTTCTCTCTCTTCTCTCAGGCATTCTCTCCCCTCTCTCTCTGCCTAATTCTTCCAGCCTCTCTGAAGATAAGATGAGGTAAAAAGAAATAAATTTGGCAGCAACAATTCCCTTAGAATGCAAAGACATCTACGAACATTATAACTGCTGAGGATACCAGTCAATATTGTAACAACTGTGGTCTCAGGTTAAGAATTTGGCACCTTAAGTACTTGAAAAGCCTTTGAATGTGTCATTTTTAATCTATCCTGTCTGTAACAGACACCCTCCCTTTTTTAAAGCATTATCTGTGTTTAAGACCATAATAAACACAAACATAAGTAGGTCATTTGACCCCTAGAGCCTGCTCTACCATTCAATAGGATCATGGTCGACATTCCTCGCATGTACTTTCCTGCCTTTTCCCAGCAGCCATTGATTCCCAACTGATCAATAATCTTTCTATTTCAGCCTTAAATATACACAAGGACTCTGCCCCACAGCTGTCTATGGCAAGGAGTTCCAAAGACTCACAACCCTCTGAGAAAAGCAATTCCTCCTCATCTCAGTCTTAAATTGGTGCCTTATTCTGAGAGTATGCCCTCTGGTCTTAGACTGTCCCATGAGAGGGAACATCCTCTCAGCATTTTCACTATCAAGCTCCTTAAGAACCTTATATGTTTCAATGAGATAATCTTTCATTCTTCTAAACTACAGTCCATAGTGTCCCAAACTGTTTAGTCTTTTCTCATAACTCAATCCCTTCATACTGGGGATCACCCTATTGAAGCTTCTCTGAACAACCTCAAAGAAATAATATCATTTCTTAGATAAAGGTACCCAAACTGCTCACAGTGCTCCAGATGTGGTGTTACCAGCACCCTATACATTTGCAGTAAGACTTCCCTACCCTTATACTCCAACTCCCTTGAAATAAGGGCCAACATTTCATTAGACTTCCTGATTACCTGCTGCTCCTGTGTGCTAGCTTTCTGTGTTTCCTGCACAAGTTCCCCCAAGTCCCTTTGTGTTGCAGCTTTCTGCAGGTTTCTACATTTAAATAATATGCTTTTCTTTTGTTTTCCCTTCCAAAATAAACTATTTCACATTCTCCCACATTATAGTCTATTTGCCAATGTTTTGCCCATTTACTTAACAGAGCAATATGTCTGTAAACTGTATTCCTCATACAATCTGCCTTTCCACCTCTTTTTGCTTCATCCACAAATTTGGCAACAGTACATGAAATTCCTCACTTCAAGTCACAAATATACATTGTAAACAGTGGCATTCCCAACGTGTGGAATGATGCATGTAGAACCCCACAGTTCACGGGTCGCCGACCTGGAAAAGAATCCCTTATCCCCATTCGCTGTCTCTTGTCCAATAGCTGGTTCTCTAATCATGCCAACATACTATCTCCAACTCCATGGGCTCTTTTGACCTGCCCTTTTGTGAGTAGCCCTGTCGAATGCCTTCTGGACATCCAAATGCAATATATCCACTGGTTCCCCTCGATCCATTTTAGTTGAGACTTTCTCAAAAAAACTGTAATAAATTAGTCAGACTCAATTCCCTTTTCATGAAGCCATGTTGACTCTGTTTGATAAGACTATGATTTTTCAAATGTTCTGTTATTTATGTGTTAGTTATTAGTTATTTATGTGTGTGTGTTACTGCTGAGATGGGAGGGATGTACTCTCTCTCTCTCCCCCTAGTTTCAATACTCCATGGCCGCAATTTAAATGTAATTTTTTTTCACCAAGTTTCCGATGTGGCCGATTCACATTCTTTCTCTATCTTAGACTAAGTAAGAATTTAAAAAATCATCTGGATTCTTTGATAAATTAAAAGAAATCTGGTTCATTATGAAACAAAACTATTTAATGATGATTCAAAACTGGATAATACAGAAAGTTGTAACACGAAAGCAAAATTGTTGATGCCTCAAAAGAACCCAAAATAAGGAAAACAGTTTTTCTTCAAAGAGATCAGAAATCACATGACACCGGGTTATAGTCCAACGTTTACTTAAAAACACAAGCTTTCAGAGTCTTACTCCTTCTTCAGGTGTTAGTGAGTGGGGTAGTATCAGACACAGAATTTATAAGTAAAAGATCAAAGGGTCTTCCCACGCACTCTAATCCCGCGTGCTTCCCATGTAGGGGACTTCTGCTGCCTTCTAAAGATACATAAAGCCAACACACTTCGATGTCCCATTTTATCAGTCAATGGGACACTGTGCAAGAACCTCTCTGGTTATATCGAGGGCATCTTGAAATTCTTTGTACAGAGAGCCCCCAGCTTCTGTCACTACACGACAGATTTTTCACAGAAACTCAGTACCCATGTACCTATCAGCACTCTACACCAGCATCCCCCATGATGAAGGCCTCAGTACTCAATACCACCAACTGCCAATTTCCAGTTGCTATCCCACAACTCATCCGCTTCATCCTCGACCACAACATCTTCACCTTTGAAAACCAGTTTATTCAAACACGTGGAACAGCCATGGGGACCAGATTTGCTCCTCAATATGCCAACATTTTCATGCACAAGTTCGAACAAGACTTCTTTGCTGCACAGAACCACAGACCAATGCTACACCAGTTACACTGACGACGCTGTCTTCGTTTGGACTCATGGTGAGGAATCACTAAAACAATTACATAACGATATCATCAAGTTTCATCCCACCATCAGACTTACCACGGACTATTCTTCAGAATCAATCTCATTCTTGGACACACGCATCTCCATCAAAGACGGACATCTCAGTATGTCCCTCCACCGCTAGCCCACGGATAACCTCACAGTGCTGCACTTCTCCAGCTTCCACCCGAAACATATTAAAACAACCACTCCCTGGGGATAAGCCCTGCACATACTTAGGATCTGTTTGGATGAGGAGTAAGATGACAGAAATCTGAAGGTGTTGAAGGACACCCTCATAGGAACAGGATACAATGCTCAACTCATCAATCGCCAGTTCCAACTTGCCACAGCGAAAAATAGTAATGACTTTCTCAGAAGACAGACATGGGACACGTCTGATAGGGTACCTTCTGTTGTCAGGCACTTCCCGGGAGCGGAGAACCTACATCATGTTCTTCACAGCCTTTAACACATTATGAATGACAATGGGCACCTCGCCAAGATCTTCCCCACACCTCTACTTCTCACCTTCAAACAACCACCAAACCTTAAACTTAAAACGGGCTTCCTCCACCCCACAAATCCCCAGCCGTACCCAGGACCTTCCCCACAATGGGTCCGCCGCCATTGGCCATGAGGCCACTATCGGATAACCCACAGATGACGTCACATCCGTCACCGCCAGGTTCCCCACTTCCGGGACAGCGAACACCATCGCTGCTGTTGCCACCGACACTGAAGTCGCGACCACCCTCACCGCTCCTGCCGCTGCCTACCCCGCTCCTCCTACCTCCGACGCCGCTCCGCCCATCACCGACACGGACGCAACTCCACCCACCGCCGGCGCAACTCCGCTCACCGCCGACGCCGGCACAACTCCGCCCACCGCCGACGCAACTCCGCCCACAGCCGACGCCGACGCAACTCCGCCCACAGCCTCCACAGCCAGCAGCTCCAGAGGAGACAGCAGCACCCAGCCCTGCCGAGTCTTCACCATCTCCCCAGACCTACCCCTTACTGAGGACGAACGGTCAGTCCTCAGTAAAGGGCTCACCTTTGTCCCCCTCCACCCACAGATCAATGAATACCGCTCACGCTTGGACATAGAGCAGTTTTTCTGCCGCCTCTGCCTCCACGCTTACTTCTTCAACCGTGAACCTAACCCTCCCTCCACTGACCCCTTCTCCCGCTTCCAACACACCCCCTCCTCCTGGACACCTCCCCAAGGCCTCCTACCCTCCCTCAACCTCTTCATCTCCAACTGCCGTCGAGACATCAATCGCCTCAACCTC
>NW_025981177.1:0-5421 GCF_021869965.1 Rhincodon typus | reverse complement strand
CCACACACTCTCTCTCTTTCTCTCTCTCTCTGTCTCTCTCTCTCCCTCAAACACACACTCTTTCTCCCAGCAACACACTCTATCCCAAACATACACTCACACACTGTCTCGCTCCCCACACAAACACACGCTCTCCCACTAACACGCACAATCTCTTTCCCCTACAACCGCAGGAAGTGCTACACGCATACACACAAACACAAACATATATGAATCTATGGTGTGAATTTACATTTGCACATACATTTCATTTTGTGTAAATAGAACAAAATTTGTAGATAGTTAGTCAAAGTGTTGTTTTACAAATTCCAAGTTTAGAATTACAACCAGTCTGTCTCCAAACCAAAAGACAAATTTTAAACGAGGCCTCACACCTAACATGCATTCTATGACCAAAAATGTCACGTCTTTTTGACACTGATAAAAGTTTTTCGTTTTTTTTTCTCTCTCTCATGACAGTGACTTGTCGGTAATTTGAGATTTACATATACATATTAATCGATTAAAATATTCTATCTGAAAATTAACAGCCTCTCAGGTTTGTTTAATATAACCTGATCAGTGGTGTGACCCTATGATCTTTGACTATAAAGTCTGCGTCTGATACTACCTTCAGCGTTTCTGAATGGAGGCTTGTGACTAGATGTGGTCTTTATTATGGGGACCCTCGCTATTTCTACTAAATATGATTTGGAGGAAACTGTAATGGGTTTGGTTAGTAAGTTTGCGGATGACACAAAGGTTGGTAGAATTGCAGATAGCAATGAGGACAGTCGAAGGATACAGCAGAATATAGATCAATTGGTGACTTAGTGCAGAGAGATGACAGATGGAGTTTAATCCAGAAATATGCGAGGTAATGCATTTCAGAAGGACTATTCCAGATGAAAAATATGCAGTAACTGGAAGAACACTTAAGGGTACTGATAGACAAAGGGTTATTGATGTACAGATACACCGTTCATTGAAAGTGGCCACGCAGGTAGAGGAGGTGGTCAACAAGGCATACTGCATGCTTGCCTTCATCGGCTGTGGAATTGAGTTTAAATATTTGCAGGTAATGTTGCAGCTTTACAGAACCTTAGTTAGGTCGCATTTGGAATATTGTGTTCAATTCTGCTCGCCACGCTACCAGAATGATGTGCTGGCTTTGGAAAAAGTACAGAAAAGATTTATCAGGATGTTGCCTGGTATGGAGGGCATTAGCTATGAGGCGAACTTGTAGTCACAAGGATTGTTCTCAATGGAACAATGGAGATTGAGGGGCAACCTGCTAGAGGTCTACAAGATTGTGAAGGGCATGGACAGAGTGGACAGTTAGAAGCTCTTTTCCAGTTTGGCTAAGTCCGTTACTCGGGGCCATACATTTAAGGTGCAAGGGGAACGGTTTAAAGGTGATGTACGAGGCAATTTGTTTTTACACAGAGGGTGGTGTAGATCTAGAACTCGCTGTTGCGGGAGGAATTGGAATCAAATACGATAGTGACTTTTAAAGGGCGACTTGACAAAGGTAGAAATAGGATGGGAATGGAAGGTTACGGTCCCCAGTAGGGTAGGAGGTTTTAATTGTAATGGGCAGCATGTCAGTGCTGCCTTTGAGGACCGAAAGGCCTGTTCCTGCGCTGTAATATTCTTTGCTCTTCGTTCGACCTCTCTCACTAACACCTGCAGAAGGGGTGAGGCTCAGAAAGTTTGTGTTTTCAAGTAAATCTGTTGGACAATAACTGGTGTTGTGTGATATCTGACCATTTCACAAATGGACGTCAAGTGATTATATAGATCTGCTGTACGACTGGACGTTTGTTCATTGGACAAATGATCATGAGTTTATTAAATACATTCATCCACTCCCTGACAACAGCCAAGGCACATCACATCAATGTTCCACTTTCTCCATGACATTTCATTAGTAAAAGCTGGGAATTGTCAGATTGACACATACTGTTAAAGATGGTTAAACTCAGGGCAGTGTCAGTTGCATGCACACAGAATCTGTGTGTGTGTTTGTGTGTCTGTATGTCTCTGTGTTCATCTGTCTGTTTCAGTCTTTGTATGCGATATCTACGTGTATATATATGTTTGTATAAATGTATTTGTGTGTGTGTGAGTGTATATATGTGTGTGCATAAATGCGTATGCGTTTCTGTGCTTGTATGTGTGTGCATAAATGTCTCTGTGTGTTATATATGTGTGTATATAAATATGTCTCCCTGCGTCCTGTGTGCATATATGTACGTGTACAAATGTGTGTGTATGTTTCTGTGTGCATGTATAAATGTGTTTGTGTGTGTGTGTCTGTAACTGTCTCTGTGTCTATCTCTGTCGAACTATCTGTGTGTTTGAAGCTGTGTATGTGTGAAGTAATGTATCTGAGTGTGTGTATTATTGTGTGTGTCTCTGTCCAGTAGCTCTCTGCTGTTTTAGATGTGAATGTATTGAAATGGGGTAAACACCCTTCCCTTCTTTCTCTCTGGCAGTCTTTCTTATGTTTAAAGTGGTACATTGATATGTGTCTCTGTGTGCCTATCCCTGAATGCAGTGGGACTCACTGGAGGGAAGTTGGAATGAATGAATGAATTACAAAACGATGAATCAAAGGCTCAGTATGTGCTCCCTCTTGTGCTTAAAATGATACAATGCCACCCTCTGGTGGTCTCTCCACGACCCTACATAAGCGGCAGAGATAGTCAGAGCTGCAGATGCTGGTGTAAGGGATAACACAGTGTGGTGCTTGAGGAATACAACAGGCCAGACAGCATCAGAACAGCAGGAAAGTTGACGTTTCGGGTCGGGATTTTCTGACTGAAGAAAGGTCCTTCTGTTCTCCTCACGACATAAGCATTCCTTTTGAAGAAAGCTTCACAACCTGTGAATCTCTCAGGTTACATAGCTGTTTCGTTCTTCAAACAATTTGTTTGGAGACACAGAGCAGTTTTGACTGATCGATGTTCCCCTGAGATATGAGCAGAAAGAGAGATGAACAAACCCGTCTGCTGGTATTATCCCCTCCACTTATGAATTCTTTTCCCGTTTAGGATCTGACAGAGTAGATTACAAAGCATGACAAAATTGCAGAAAATGCAATAAAATTCACCATATTTCCATACAGAATGATTTATTCGGAGGGGCATGAATACAGTTGCAATGGGATTAATTTATTTAATGTGTACAATGTCGGGGAAAAAAAGCACAAAGACAAATCATTTACACATTTCCAGAGGGAACATGGACATTTCTGAATAAAAACCGAAAGAACTGCAGATGCTATGAATCAGGAACAAAAACAAATTTGTTGGAAAAGCTCAGCAGGTCTGGCAGCAACTGTGAAGGAAAATAAACAGAATTAACGTTTCGGGTCCACTGTTTCTCCTTCACAGATGCTGCCGACCTGCTGAGCTTTTCCAGCAACTTTGCTTTTGTTCTATAAACATTTCTGAACATGAGCATTTTCATACTGACGAGCCTCAGTACAATTGCAATCCTCTCGACGCCAGCACACTGAGAGAGAGAGAGAGAGAGAGACACAGAGAAAGAGAGACAGAAAGGACGTGGGTACTGCTGGAAACTCAATGTTAGTTTTGAACCTTTACCACCCCTCCCTGAAGCAGACCCTAACTGAAGCAAACACCCCGGAGCAGGGTCTATCCGTCATGGGAGAATGAGTGTCAGAAATCACATCTCTTTATTTCATTCTCCCTCTCTCTCCACACTGGCAACCTATCTTTATCCCCTCCCTCCCTCTCTCTTTCTCCTCTCCCTCTATCTCTTCCCTCTCTCTTTGTCCTTTCCCTCAATCTTTCTCTCTCTGTCTTTTCCCTCATTCATTCTCTGTCTCTTTTGTCTCTGTCTGGATTTTTTTCTGTCTCTTTTTTTTCTCTTGCCCTTTTTTTTGGCTCCCTCACCGGCAAAATTTGGTCTCCATCGAAAATTGCCAAATATGCCCCCTAAGCTATGCCCCTCGAAATACTCCCCTCGCCAATATGCCCCTTTAGTAAGCTGTGTCACCCAATTCTGAGTTCCCCATATACCCCGTCGTATCACACCTTCCACCTCCTCCGTATTCTGCCCCTGATATTCCCCCCAACATGTTTCACTGCCTTCTAGTTTTGCCCCTTTATTTAACCGCAGCGATATGTCCCTCAATTTGCCCCACCCTTACATTTGCACCCCATCCCCAAGTCTTGTGCCCCCAAATCAATATTGCCAACCCTCAGATATTGCACTCCAACCACACAAATATTTTGCCCCCCAGCTGCCAAACATTGGGCCCTTGAAAATTGTGTTTACTCCATTTCAGCTCCCTCCAAATATTGCCCCCAAAATTGGCCATCCATCTCAATTTTGCAACATCCAAACTTTGCACCCTGTCAAATATTGTTCCCCACAAACTTTTGCCCGCCATTAAACGCTCCCTACCCTGAGTTTTAACCCTCAAATATTTTCACCTCAAAATTTTTCAGCCTCTCCACTTCTAATTGCCCACCCGTGCAACTTCACACCCCGTTCCTCTGTGACCCACCACCGTATATAAATGCCCCTCTGTACCTCACTACGTGTACAATACTCCAACCACCCTCCCGCTTACTGAACCACTGCCTCCAGGCCCGGGGACTTGAGGTCGCAGAGAGTACAGCCAGAGACTCACTGGCCGTTTCACTGAGAGTCTCACTGCACAGCAGGATTCCCGCGCACTGAGAAAGGTGCTTTATTGAATAGCTCCCTCCCCAATTCAGTTTAGAGAGCGCAGGGGTGGTGTAACACTGATATGGGGCGGGGAACAGGAAGATCCCCTGTATTTCCCATGGAGAGAGAGTTAAGGACAGAGAGAGAGAGAGAGAAGAGAGAGACAATTCAAGAGCAGAAAAGAGGAGTAGACAGACAGGGAGACAAAAGCCATGGTGGGGGGTGCAGACGGAGGGACAGAAGGAGGAAACCACTGGAATAACTATTCAGCTGTCTCCCCCCACTCTGGCACTGAGTCAAAATCTACCCCCAGAGAGAGTGACAGAGGGGTAGAGAGACACAGGCAGACAGAGAGTGAAACCCCCAGTGAGAGAGAGAAGGGTACTGAGAGAGAAACTCGAGGGGAGAGCGCGAAAGATCCTAGGGAGAGAGACGTTAAAAGAAAACCCGGGAGGGGGTTGAGGGGAGAGACAGCGAAAGAGAACAATATAGCCACGGGGAGAGGCAGAAGGACAGAGAGAGAGCAAGTGAAAGAAATCCCATTCTGAACAAGAAAAATGGCAGAGAGAGAGACAGTGAGAGAGAAAGAGAGAGAGAGCGAGAGAGACAGACAGAGAAAGAGAGAGACGAGATCAAAAATAAACCCAGGAGAGAGACAGTGACTGATGGAGAGAAATCCTAGGGAACCAACGTGAAAACGACAGATAGATACAGAGAGAGAGAGAGAGAGAGAGAGAA
>NW_025981176.1:3283-5422 GCF_021869965.1 Rhincodon typus | reverse complement strand
CTGGTGTATGGATGTCAGCCAGGTCACTGGAAGAAGGGTCTAGGCCCAAAACGTCAGCCTTCCTGCTCCTATGATGCTGCTTGGCCTGCTGTGTTCATCCAGCTCTACGACTTGTTGTCTCAGATTTAAAGAACACTTGTGCTGATGAAAACAAGTTCTGCCAAACAATTTCTCTCCCCTCCCCACTTCAGTTTTACTGTGGGTTTGGGGTAGAGGGGAAGATTTATCCATGTCAAATACCACATACAGAAATATACCTCCGTCTCATTCTGGCCTCCCGGCTATAGGAAAGATGTTGTGAAACTTAAAAGGGTTCAGAAAAGATTGACAAGGATGTTGCCAGGGTTGGAGGGTTTGAGCTGTAGGAAGAGGCTGAATAGGCTGGGGCTATTTTCCCTGGGCCATCAGAGGCTGAAGGGTGACCTTGAAGTGGTTTATAAAATCATGAGGGGCATGGATAGGGTGAATAGCTAAGGTCTTTTCCCAAGGGTTGGGGGAGTCCAAAACTAGAGGGTATAGGTTTAAGGTGAAATGGGAAAGATATAAAAGAGGCCTGAGGGGCAACATTTCACACAGAGGGTGGTGCATTAATGGGAAAAAAAACTGCCAGAGGAAGTGGTGGAGGTTGGTACAATTACAACATTAAAAAGCACCTCAATGGGTACATGAATAGAAAGGGTTTACAGGCATGTGGATTAAATGCTGACAAATGGAACCAGATTAATTTAATCTGGTCAGCATGGACAAGTTGGACCGAAGGGTCTGTTCCTGTGCCATGACTCTTTGACTCTTAAGTGTCCCTGGATCAAAATCCTGGAATTCCCTCCCCAACAGCTTTGGGAGTCCACAAATGGACTGCAGCAGTTCGAAAGGACAACTCAAGGGGCAACTAGGGCCGGTTGATAAATGCTGGATCAATCAGCAACATCCATGTCCCTTGAATTAATTTCTGAAGAAAACATCTGAGGAGTACAGATGTCTGTTTCGGGCAGACTTAAGATTGCGTGTTCACAAAAGAGATGAAATTGACTCTTTTCTGAAAAACTGTGCCCTTTATTGTACACATAACCATGTCTTGCTTCTTTCTCTCTCTCTCTCCCTGTCCATTAAGATGTCAGGTGAAAGTTTGAGCAAGGGAGACCGCAAAAAGAGGAAAGGATAGAGAGAAGGAGAGAAATAAAGACACAGAGGGAGAGAGACTTATATTAGACGTGAAAGCAAAGAGAGAAAAGAGACAGAGAAAAAAGAAACAGAGAAAGTGAGAGAGGAGAAAAAAAGTAGAAAGAAAGAAATAGAGAGAAAGACAAAGAGGAAAACAAAGAATAATTTGAGTGCAGTCGCTTACCACCAGAGGCTGATGATGTTTGCAGGACACAACAGGAACAGGAAAAGAGCGAGTTGTACCCGGGACAGCGGCTCCATGCTCCGGCCCTCGGTCACCCAGCCCGTCCCGGGCTAGCAGCTGGCGTCCACTCGGCCCTGGGCGGGATGCTAGCCGTGCAGTGATCAGCTAGCGGTGAGCTGGATTCTGTGGGAGCTTAGGCGAGCGGAGTTGAGTTTTACTGGTGGGATCTTAACGTGAAGCTGCCAGCAATTTCTCATCAGAGGGAGAGGTGGGGAGGGTGTGTGTGGGTGGAGGGAGGGGAGAGAGGGTGCGGGTGGGGGGAGGGGGGGAGGGGGTAAGTAGCAGGGAGTTGGAGCTGATCAGAGAGAGAGAGAGAGAAGCTGCAGTACCGAATCCAAATACAGAGAGGGAGGGAGATTGGAAAGTGAGGAATGAAGGTGATAGAGCACCACCCACCTCCTCAAACCCCCCTCAACTGAATCCCCCAGGGGCTCATATTCTGACCCAGTCAGTTCTCCAAGGTTCTGTGCGGATCCCAAATTATCTCACTCTCCGGGAATAAGGGGGTCTTTCACCCGCACCCAGCCTCTACCTCTCTCTCCCTAACAGCCGTTACCCCCACTCCCCTACAGCACCTTCCCCCTCTCCCTTATAGCCCCTACCCCTCCCCCCGAAAGCCGTTTCCCCTTCTCCCCAACAGCCCCTTCCCCCTCCCCAGTAGCCCCTTCCACCTTCCCAATAATACCTTTACCCTCTCCCCAAAAGCCCCTTTCCCCCTGACTAAAAGCCCCTTC
>NW_025981176.1:0-3273 GCF_021869965.1 Rhincodon typus | reverse complement strand
TGAGAGCGAGATGGTGAGGGCGTCTGAGAGGAAGAGAGTGTGTAGTTGACAGACGACGAACAGCGAGACTGGGAGAGAGAGTGAGAGAAAGAGTGGGAGACTGGGACTAACAGAAAGACTGTGTCAGAGGGAGAGTCTGAGAGCGAGTGAGAGAGAAAGAGAGTATGAGACTGACAGACTCTAACAGAGGGAGACTGGGAGAGTGAGATGGTGAGGGAGTCTGAGAAAGAGACAGAGACTATGAGAGAGAGACTGAGAGTATGAGCGAAAAAGAGAATGAGAAACTGAGAGTCGGAAAAGGCAAGCCAGAGGCTGAGAGAGAGATTGAGGGAAAGAAAGTCCGAGAGAATGAGATTGTGAAACAGAATCAACAAATGAGAGAATGACTGACTGTGAGAGAGAAACAGAGAGGCTGACAGTGAATGGGAGAAATTGAGACTGAAGCAGGTTGTGTGATTGAGAGAGAGGAGGTAAGTGAAAGAAAGCCATTTTAAGAGAGTAATGAAGGATATTCAGGAAGAACAAGAGAAGGATGAGAAAAACAGATTATTTACAAAAACAAAAAACGGAGTGTAAAATGGGAAAGAAATAAACATCGAAAGAGAAGCAAGAAATACAAATAAATAAATTGCTAAGTGTCCTCAACTGTTACTGTCCAATGCAGGGGAAAAATGTCATTTTATACACAGGATGCTCCCAAAGACAACACTGTGATTTTGACAAGCTAAATTGTGATGTTGATTGAGGGCTAAATATTGTTCAGGACACCAGGGAGAATGCTTTTCTTTGAAATACTGCCATGGGATCTTGTACGTACCTTCACTTGAGAGATGAAGTCTTAGTTTCACCTCTCACCTGAAATATATTTCTTCTCACAATGCAGCACTCCCTCAGTACTCCACCGAAGTGTCAGCCTAGAATCTGAGATTGGTTTAGGAGTGAGGTGTGATCCCAAGACCTTCCAACTCAGATCTCATCAACAAATGCAAATAATCCACTGAGGTGGAGCTGTCAAAGGAATTAAAGATCAGAGAAAGGGGAAGGCAAAGAGAATAACGACACCTAAGTGGACAGAGCAATAGAAAGAAGAGAAGGCAATTTGGCAGTGAGTATCTGGAGTTGAGAGTGCTGGAGGCAGGATCAAATGAGGCATTCAAAGGGGATTCGAAGAGAAAATACATGCTGAGCCATGGGGAAAGGTGGAGGAGTGGGATTAGCTGAACTGCTGTTGAAGAGGGCTGTCTCAGACACGATGGACCAAATGGCCTCCCATGCTTTAACCTTCCCACGATCCAATGAGATGGAGGAAAAGGAAGACAGGAAGAGTAAAGTATAGATGGAGTAAATCAACATTATGCTGAGTTCTGAGGAAGGGTCACGCAACCCGAAATGTTAACTCTGATTTCTCTCCACAGATGCTCCCACGCCTGCTGAGTTTTTCCAGCAATTTCTGTTTTTGTGTTTGAGGCCAAAACATTGTACAATTGCAGGGAAGAGTTTTGGATACAGCACTTGGAGCTAAAGGTATCAAAGGATATCGGGGAAAAGCAGGAACACACTATTTATTTGGATAATCAGTCATGATCATATTGAATGGCAGAGCAGGTTTGAAGGGCTAAGTGGCCTACTCTCATTCCTATTTTCTATTTTTCTACATTTTTTCTATGTATCACATTGAGAAAAGGACTTAGAAAAACCAAACAGCAAATTCCGACAAGCTAGGAGCACCAGGAGACGGAGAGATTGACAGAGAAGAACAAAATATTGAAAACATTAGAAACAGAAATTGAAGGAATGGGAAATAAAGGAACAGAGCATGAAAGTTACAGTGAGACAGAGAGAGAGAGCAGGAAAGAAGGAAAAATGAAAATAGAAACAGAAAAAAAAAGCAGGAAAGAACCAATGCATCAGAAAGTGCCTTACAGCAAATTTACAATCAATTTCATTTGTATATCACCTTCACCAACCTCAGGACATCACAAAGTGCCCCACGACCAATGAAGGGCAATTGAAGTACAGTCACTGTTATAACGTTGCTAGTGTGGCAGTTGATTTGCACACAGCAAGGTACTACAGACAGCAATGTTACAGTGGCCAGATAATCAGTTTTATTTGATGTTGGTAGAGACATAAAACTGGACCAGGACAGAAGGGAGAGATCCCCAGCTTTTCCTCATGATAAAACAGTGGGATCTGTTATATCTAAATGGGTTGTAAATGGAGCATTAGCTGTGCATCTCATTCAAAAGGTGGCACCTCTGACAGTGCAGCACTCCTGCAGTTCTACACTGGAGTGTTAGCCTCGACCATGTTCTTCAGTCTCTGAAGTGGGACTTGAACCTGCAACCTTCTGACTCCAGGATGTGAACATATCAAATAAACCTTAGCTAACACTATACTGGCTTCAATATTAATCTCATTCGAGGTGATTTTGCCTATTTTCACTCTTCCTCTGTACAGTGAGGGGCATCCACAAAATCTTTATCTATCCTTTAGAATTAGATACCAATTGTTTTGAGCTTCATCAATAAAAACTAAGACACAATTTTTGCAAAAGTACAGAAAGGGATCCTCCTACATCCCTTCCACTCCTGCCAAACCAGCGAAGTTCAGAGATCAACTTCTTTAATCCACTGGCAGACCAGTAGCTTTATACACTAAACATAAGGAGCAATGCAAGTTTGAGGAGTTATAAAGTCACAATGATAATGACCAGTACTTTGGGCAAGCAGATGGCAGTTCAACCTAGCACTAGATATAATTTCGCAGTGTGGAGGTGAGGGGGGTGGAGGGGGGCTTCAGTGGTGAACAGTGAGATGAGATATAAAGGCAGGTATCCTGATGAACTTCCGGAGGAAGTGTTGGATGCAGACACAGTCACAATGTTTAAAAGACACTTAAATAAGTACATGAATAGGAAAGGCTTGCAGGGGTATGGACTAGGTGCAGGCAGGTAGTACTAGTTTAGTTTGGTATTATGTTAAGCATGCACTGGTTGGACCAAAGGGTCTGTTTCTGTGCTGTACAACTCTATGACTCTCTGATAGAACAATCTATTGGTAAAGATATGGAGAACTTTAAAGTTGAGAAATTAGGTAGAAAAGTAAATAAAAGCAGAAAATGAGATGCTTTCAGACAAAGAGAATTAGAAATTTGGAATTCATATCTTTAAAAAGCAATGGCTGCTTGGGGTCAATTCGAGCTGTCAAGACCAAGACTGACCAAGAATTTTCAGACATAGTAGGAACTGCAGATGCTGGAGAATCTGAGATA
>NW_025981175.1:0-5423 GCF_021869965.1 Rhincodon typus | reverse complement strand
CAGTACTGAGGGAGCGCCGCACTGTCGGAGGGTCAGTACTGAGGGAGTGCCTCACTGTCACAGGGTCAGTACTGAGGGAGCGCCACACTGTCAGAGGGTCAGTACTGAGGGAGTGGTGGCCAAATGAAAGTTTTAATCCGAGGCAAGGCAATGAGAAGGTTGTTCTGTGGAAGTTAACCAGAAATCAGCGCCCATCTAAGTGAATGGTAGGACTGGTTCAAGAGGCAGAATTGCCTCCGCTTGATCCTTTGATTCTGGATATTTACGGGTTATGTCTGCATCTTTAGTGATTTATTTTCCTCAAGCTTTTATGCTATTAGGATATTAAAGCTTCTGCTATCATCCAACGAGATTGATTGCTGTGTCGCTTTGAGATTTGCTGATGTATAAATTGGCCAGTTACATTCCAACTGGCTCCAACCTCGAATTCACTCTGCAATTGTGCTTCCCATTTTCCAGACTATGAACCAATGTGAGACAAACGGACCGTATTTGGCCCCTCGTGAGTGGGAGTGGGTTTGCAGTTAGGGGTGTATGTGCTCAGACACTCAGTGCCAGGGGCAGAGCCACAGCACAGTACCAGGGGCAGAGCCACAGTACAGGGGGCTGCAGCTGTGCACTCTCAGGGTGAGCCCCCAGTAGGTTGTACTCAGTCAGTGAACACCCCGAAGAGCAACAGCAGCTCAGAGCCAATAGGTTACCGTCCCCAACCAGCACAGTCTGTGTAACAGAGCAGCTTTAACCTCGTTAGTTAGTGAGCACAGCCTGCTCCCTGGTTAACTGGATCCTTAACCAATGGACCACATTGGCGGAAAACAGCAACATTGATTGTTCTCAGGGTAATCCATTTCCATTTGAAATCCCCATTCTGTTTTATTCACATTTTGGGATGTGACCATTCTGCTCTTTGAGCCTGCTCCAACATTCAATATGATCATGGCTGACCATCCAACTCAGTTCCCTGTTCCCACTTTCTGCTCAGACCCTTTGATCCCTTTAGCCCCAAAAGTTATACCTATCTCCTTCTTGAAAACATTCAATGTTTTGGCCTCAACTACTTTCTGTGGCAGAGAATTCCACAGGCTCCCCACTCTCTGGGTGAAGAAGTTTCTCCTCACTCAGTCCTAAATGGCCTATCCCAATATCCTTACACTGTGACCCCCTGGTTCTGGACTCCCCACGTCATCAGGCATATCGTTCCCAGACTGGGTAAGGATAGCAGATTTCCTTGCCTAAAGGAGATTAGTGAGCCAGATGGGGTTTTATAACAGTGGTTCTACGTTCACCATTAGACAAACTCTTTCTAGGATTCAAATTTCACCATCTGCCAAAGTGAGATTCGAATGTACAGTCTGAGGAGAATATCAGAGATACTTTCTAATTCACCTGTTCAGAGATGTTATTACACACCTTGGCAGGAGATGGAAGCCTGGAGCTTGAGCTCAGTAACTGAGTAATGTGACTGTTCTTCCATCAGCTCCCGTTAACTATTTGAGCTAATATTAGTGATGGAAACTCATGAGAAGTCATACCCAGTAAGCCACACGTGAGCAGCTGGAGGGTTTAACATGAGTGAAGAAAGCCGAAGTCACAGCGCAGTGAGGGATTATTACACCAGAGATAAACCCTGCGCCTTTTCCTGACAAAGTGTTCATTGCCTCCTCTGGCCAAGGTCTGTTCCTATTGAATAAAAGCAATGGTTACACCAGTGAGGGAGAGCAGTCTGCTCATTGTGTTTGTGCTGACTGGCTGTAAGAGCAGGTTGGATTTTACAGGGCTGCGTGCCTGGATGAGCCTGTATGCTATCGCGTGGACTGTGCACAGCCATGTAAAACTGAGAGGTGTTTCCACTCCTATCTCTGAAGGACACTCAGCCCCAGAGAGTCCCTGCCCAGTCTAATAGCTGCTAATGGTCCCTGCTGGGGCTGTTTCTATCATGTGGTAAATATCTAATACTACACAGACCCTGTCCGCCGACCTGTCACCACGACAGTTCATTAAATCAACAATTTTGCAATTTGAAAAGCATCATCCTCACATTCAAATCTTGTCCCTTCCTATCTCGGAAACCTCTTCCAACGCTACAGATTCCACATCTCCCTTGACATTCAATGGTATTACCAATGTTGAATCCCCCACTATCAACATCCTGGGGGTTACCATTGACCAGAAACTCAACTGGATTCACCACATTAACACAGTGGCTACAAGATCAGGCCAGAAGCTGGGAATACTGCGGTGAGTAACTCAACTCCTGACTCCCCAAAGCCTGTCCACCATCTACAAGGCACAAGTCAGGAGTGTGATGGAATACTCCCCACTTGCCTGGAGGGATGCAGCTCCAACAACACTCAAGATGCTCAACCCAAGTCAGTGCAGAACAATTGATTAGCACCCCACCCACCATCTCCAACATTTAATCACTCCACCACCAACACACAGTGACAGCAAGGTGTAACACCTACAAAATGCACTGCAGCATGTTCTCAAGCCTCGTCCAACAGAACTCATGACCTCTATCCCCTAGAAGGACAAGGGCATCAGATACATGGGAACACCATTCCCTGCTCCTTCAGTGTCACTGGGTGAAAATCCTGGAATTCCCTCCCTAATAGCATTGCGGGTCAACCCCTAGCAGATGCACTGCGGTGGTTCAAGAAGGCAGCTCACCACCACCTTCTCAAGGGCAACTAGGGACGGACAATGATGTCCTCTCTTGCTAGTGATGTTTGCATCTCACAAGCAATTTTTAAAAAAATTAATTTTTTGTTCCAGTAATGGGGAGAAACATTAGGCTTCCTTTAGGTATCTGCAGGAATTCCAAATTTCTGTTCAACTTAGTTTCAGAGATCAATTATCCATCAAAGAGCATTACATGAGCTTCAGCAATTACAGGGTTAAAACTTTGTTTTTTTTTGAGAACTGATGTCCAAGGTTTGGTGGAAAACAGGAGTCAGTCTCCAAAGAAGGATCTGACTAAATCAATGATCCCATTCATACATTCAGTTTTTGCAAAGTCATTACAGATCGGGAAGGCTCATTGTCACTAAAGATTGCTCTGGCTGCAGAATGAACAACTTAAAATAATTCTGCTCTCTGTATCCGATGTAAGGAAAGGTCACTGTAATTTTAGATCCTGGCAGCAGTTTTGCTGTTTGCAAATTTACCATGGCAACACAAGCTCTGAAACACGTGTTTTCTTTCAAATTGAAGAACACATTATTTCGCTGGAGACATTTCACAGCGTGCCCCATATTAAGACATTTTCTTCCATTCTTTGGCTAAGCCCTTTCTCTGACAATTTGCTGGGAGTGTGCACTAATTAAACACAAAGGTATCTGGAACCTCAGTGACCAACATGACCAAGGATCTCTCTCCTTAGTCAATGAGATTTCAAAATCGGAAAAGAAACAGAGAAGCGATGGAAAAGGATTTTGGGTGATTTGAAGCCAAATTGCATATTGAACGAGAAATGAAGAGTGTAAAGTTTGGATTAAGTGACGGACAGAAAGAAGAGAAAGGGAAAAAAACAATAGTAAGAACTGACGCCATGAAGGAATGAGCCTCCAAACTTTTAAATTTCTTGGCTTCTCCATTCCAAGTGAAACAAAAGTTATGCCTGTGACGTTCTTACAGTTTCAACAGACTCTACGGCAGTGTGAAAGTGTCCCCTCACCTCTATTTAAACTTATAACAGCTAAATACGCTGCCGATATTGGAGATCTGTAACAAACACTGAAGCTGCTGAAGAACCTTAGCAGGTACAGACATATCTGGGGAGAGAGAAACAGGATTAACATTCTGAGTCTAGTATAATGCTTTTCTTCAGAACTGGATTGAAGCGCTGAGGAAGAGTCATATTGGATCGAAATGTTAACTTTGTTTCTCTCTCCACAAATGCTGTCAGACCAGCCGAGTTTCTGCAGCACTCTCTGTGTTTGTTTCTTTTTAAACTTAATTTGATACCGCACTGAAAAATTCTCTTTGCATTATTGAGCCAAGTGAGGTCAGAGAAGCAGCAGGAGAACTTTCACCTTGCTGTCCTTTCAGGTTGTTATAATTCTATCCGTTCTTTCTAACTATGCTGCTACATCTCACCTCTAATGTTAACTTTGGAAAACTGAACAGAGAAGACTCTGTAGAAGGTTCACGATTCACTAGAAGACTGTTTTTTGGTGAGGAGCCAGATCTTGAGTATCTGAGACAGCCCAGAAGAAGGAATCAACCCAACTCCGAAACTCTTTCAAAAGTTTCAGCCCTTTCCTCACTAACTCTCACAGAGCTGCTCAGGGGGATTTCACACATTCGGAGGTCAGAACTGATAACCCGAGATTCAAACAGGAGCAAATTATTGCAGATGCTGGAATCTGCACTGAAACCAGCAAATGCTGGAGATCACAGCGGGTCAGACAGCATCAATGGTGATACAGCAAGCTAATGTTTCGAGTCCAGATGACTCTTCCTTAGAGATGTTGTGAAGTGTGGAGGGGGCAGCGTTTAACCAACAGCATCCCCCCACACCCCGCGCTACAGCATAAATGCTGCTCCCTCCACACTACAGATTCCAGCATCTGCAGTAATTTGCTCCTATTTGAATCTCGGATTAGCAGTTCTGACCTTTGAATGCGTGCAGTTTTGGTCTCGTTATTGGGAAAGGATGTTCTGACAATGGATGCAGGCCATATGTGAATGTTGACCATATGGATTCCTGGGACAGCAGGACTAACATATGGAGGGAGATTGGTTCAGTTAGTGCTATATTCACTGGAAATTAGACGGACTTGGGGAAATCTCAAAGAAACCTAAAAAATTCTAAATAAATGAAGAACGTTCATGATGACTGGGGAATCCAGATCCAGGGGTTTACAGTCTAAGGATACAGTGTAGGCCATTTAGGACTGAGATGAGGAGAAATGTCTTCACCCAGAGAGCAGGTGAGGCCAAAACATTAAATGTTTCCAAGAAGGAGTTAGATACAGTTCTAAGGGCTAAAGGGATCAATGAGTCTGAGATGAAAGTAGGAGCAGGAGGCTCAGTCAGATGATCAGCCATGATCATATTAAATGGTGGGGCAGCCTCAAAGGGTAAATGGTTCGCTCAGTTGGCTGGGCAGCTTGTTTGTGGTGCATAGTGATACCTACAGCATGGGCTCAATTCCCACACAGGCTGAGATTACTGTGAAGGTCTTTCCTTCTCAACCTCTCTCCCCTTGCCTGAGGCATGGTGACCCTCAGGTTAAACCCCCGCCAGTCATATCTCTTTCTCTGTTAGACAGGGGCTATGGTGACTTTCCTTTCTTATTTTCTTTTCAAATGGAATCTTTCAGCGTTACTGAAGTTTTCCATCTTTCTGTTTGCAAATTAGGCAAGGTTTAAAATGACAGAATATTCAAATCAGACTCAAGCTGAGAATTAGAGATAGTA
>NW_025981174.1:0-5423 GCF_021869965.1 Rhincodon typus | reverse complement strand
CGTGCTTTTTTTTTGTTAGGTTTGGCTTCTCTTTTTGTTTATTGTTGCTGCTTTAAAAATAGCAGGCTTGTGCCTGTAGGTGGTGTTTTCACCAGAAAATCATGATGACGTCCTCAGCAACTTATTTATATGTTTTCTAACTTTTGTCAAGACACAAGGTTATTTAATCGACATATATTACAAAACAGGTAGGTTCCACTAAAATAGAAAGCATTATTTTCCAGTTCTTTTGTGTGCTTTGCCCTAGGATCACTTTCTTAGTGTGGAGCTGCCCCTCAGGACTGTTTAAAACAGTCTTTTTTTAAAAGTAGGATCAGCTGTGACCACCTTATTTTTTAAAGGGTGAGTGCACTCAAAGCTGTTCTCCTGTTGTGGTTAATTTGGTTCAGTACAGTTTCAGCCTTCAGTCTTGTTTATTAAATATGACTTCAGCTCTGAACTCAGACATGATCAGTGACTATTACAAAAGTGTTTGCTATCACCTTTCTCAGCCTCCAGTACCAACCATTGTCACCAGGTTCTCATGCCCACTTGGTAACACTGTCTGCTAGTATCTTCCTGCCGCACTGCTGCCACTATCATGTACATTATGTTTTTTTATATGGAGTCATAGAGTCACAGAGTCCTACAGTACAGAGGCAGGCCTCTCGGCCCAAACGGGTCTGTGCCAAACAACAGGTCCATCCACGTTAACCCCATTTCCCTGCACTTGGCCCATATCCTTCTGAACCTTTCTTATCCATGTATTCATCCAAATGCCTTTTAAGTGTTGTTAACGTACCCGCCTCAACCACTTCTGCTGGCAGCTCATTCCATATGCATACCACGCTTTGTGCAAAAAAGTTGTTCCTCAGGTTCTCATGTATTCTTTCCCCTCTTACCTTAAACTGATGCCCTCTGCTCCTCAATTCCCCAACCCTGGGAAAAAGACTGAATACATTCACCCTATCACTGCCTCTCATGATCTTATACACTACGACAAGATCCCCCCTCAGTCTCTTAAGCTCTAAAGAAAAAAGTCCTAGCTTGTCCAACCTCTCCCTATAACTCAGTCCCTTGGGTCCTGGCAACATCCTTGTAAATTTCTTTCCAGCTTAATAATATCCTTCCTACAGCAAGGTGACCAAAACTAAACATAATACTCCAAGTGTGGTCTCACCAATGTCTTGTATAACTTCAACATAACTTCCCAACTTCTATACTCAATATGTTAGCTCAGGTAACATATACCACAGATAGATATCTGGAAGTCTCTTAACTGTTTATGTCCACGAATGTGGCATCTCAGATTTGCATATAGAGCCTGAGTTACGTGCTTACTGATATTACTATTATGTGACCTACATAGTTGACTGGCTGACTGACTAGCAAAACCTGCCACAGCTGTCATGAGCAAATGCACCTAACATCTTATTGCTGAGTGTCTGCCAGTCGTAAATAATAAGTGATTTTGCACTAAGCAGACAGTTCGTCCTCCTTGAACTGTCTTTGTTTCCTACCCGACGAAACAACATTTAACAGCTTATCTTTTCAATAATTACTTAACTGCATATTGCAACAAATGTCAAAGTATGTATCTACGTGTTATGAAAAATTCTACAATTTCACACAACTCCTGCAAAAAAATGGCTTCTTGGTGTTGCATTTGCACTCAGATTTGCGTATAGAGCCTGAGTTATATGCTTACTGACATTACCTACACAATTACAAAAACAAAGTTGCTGGAAAAGGTCAGCAGGTCTGGCAGCATCTGTAGAGGAGAAAGCAGAGTTAACGTTTCGGGTCCGGTGACCCTTCCTCAGAACTGATGGTGGCTGGGAAAATGTCAGTTTATATGCAGAAAATAGGGAGGTGGGTGGGGTAGGGAGTAAAGGATAGGATAGAGCCCAAAGAGAGAGAAAGACAGTTGGACAGACAAAGGAGTTGCTAACGATCAGGCTGGGAGGGTGAGTAATTGTTAATGGGGACTGTTAGTGACTAACAACAGGGGATGTGTAGTGGCAGGCTATGTGGTAACAAGGCCTGGTGTGTGGGGTGGGGGGCTGGGACATGGGAGAGTTTAGACTCTAAAATTATTGAACTCAATATTGAGTCCGGAGGACTGTAGGGTCCCCAAGCAGAAGATGAGGTGTTGTTCCTCCAGCTTGCGTTGGGCTTCACTGGAACACTGTAGCAAGCCAGAGACAGAGATGTTGGCCAGGGAGCAGGGTGGTGCATTGAAGTGGCAGGCAACAGGTAGTTCAGGGTCTTTTTTGCGAGCAGTTGCAACAGTCGACTGGTTGACTGACTAGCAAAGTGGTTGGCTGCTCACGAACTACTCCCTGAAAGTAAGGGAGTCACATTCTAGATGTCATCTAGCTGTCTTAAAGGTATAATGCCTTTCTGAGATCTGTGCAAGAAGACAACAGCATACACAATAGCTTGCGGATGTATTTTATTATTTTATCTAATTGACAACTAACTGCACATTCTGACACTTATTAAGAACAAGCAATACCTATCACAACAGTCACAAACAAATGCACCTAAAATTTTATTGCTGTCTCCTTGCCAGTCATAAATAATAAGTGATTTTGCATTCAGTAGACAGTTCATTCTTTTTGAACTATCTTTGTTTCCTACTTGACTGAAACAACATTTAACAGCTTATCTTTTCAATAATTACTTAACTGCATATTGCAACAAATGTCAAAGTATGTATCTACGTGTTACGAAAATCCCACAATTTCACACAACTCCTGCAAAAAAAAATGACTTCCCGGTGTTGCATTTGCATCACATTTGTATCAGCATTTTTCATTTGAATTTTCATGTTCACCGTGAATTTTGCCTTTGCAAATCCATCATGCCGTAACAATGTAATTTGGACGTTGAGTGGCTTTGTGCCCATTCTGTCTCAACTTTCATGGAGCTTCCAACTATTATGTTTGCTTTCATGTTTCAAGTTCCCTTTTCATTTCTTCACTTATTAAATTTTTTTTGCCCAGCATTTGCTCAATGGCAAGTTGGCAGTGCATGCTGTTTTTATTTAAACTTTTCTGCTCCCTGATTCTATTGATCTATATTTACAACATAATCTGCTAAAATGTCAGTTCCATCTGCAGTGTAGTATGGTCAATGGGGAATCAAGGAACTCAAAGACGGTGAGATAACAAGGTGTAGAGCTGGATGAACACAGCAGGCCAAGCAGCATCAGAGGAGCAGGAAGGCTGACGTTTCGGGCCTAGACCCTTCTTCAGAAACTCAAAGATGGTGCTGTCTGCAAAGGAACCATTTGGAATTATAAAAAGCTGAGAACAGATACTGTGAAGCAGATTGCAGCATGGTAATGGGAGGCAAACAAGCTACACCTTCTGAAATGAACACAAGCCAATGTCAGAAAGTTGCTGTTCTGAGGAAGGGTCACTGGATCCGAAACATTAACTCTGATTTCTCTCCACAGATGTCGCTAGACCTGCTGAACTTTTCCAGGAATTTCTGCGTTTGTTTCTGATTTCCAGCATCTTTTGTTTTGTGTTCGTCAGAAAGTTACTTACAGTTTAAAAAACGCTTTAAAAAAGCAGTGAAATGGGGGCAGCACGGTGGCTAAGTGGTCAGCACTCCTGCCTCACAGCACCAGGGAACTGGGTTTGACTCCAGCCTCGGGTGACTGTCTGTGTGGAGTTTTCGTATTCCTCCTGTGCCTGCATGGGTTTCCTCTGGATGCTCCAGTTTCCTCCCACAATCCAAAGGTGTGCAGGTTACATGGATTGGCCATGCTAAATTGCTCACAGTGTTCAGGGATGTGCAGGCTTGTCAAAGGAAATGCAGGTTTTCAGGGATAGGGTGGGGGGATGGGTGGGATTCTCTTCAGAAGTTCAGTGTGGACTCAATGGGCCAAATGGCCTGCTTCCACACTAAAGGGATTCTATGAATAATAATCTCTAGTGTCTGCATTTCCCCATTATAAATGTTATTTAAGGTTGTATGCAGAATCTTTGATTGAGCATCATAGACAATAATCATATATAGGGAGTGAAAATCCCTCTCATCGATAAAAGTGACATGTTCCTAAGTGAAGCCACAGTGGCATATGGCTCCCATCGGCAGGCCCTTGCGCCATGGGGGAAGTCAGGACACCTCTGGAATTTGAGCAATCCGTGTCTGTGTTGGTAGAATTGTTTCTTCACAGCTTTGTGGCTGAAATGGCAGGAAGTCTCTGAAGTCTGAAATAAAAACAGAAAATGCTGGAGAAACACAGCAAGCCAGTAACGTCTGTAGAGACAGAAACAGAGTTAACATGGAGTCCAATGATTCTTCAGTTCCGAAGATGATTCAATGGACAAAAAATGCTAAATGTTTCTCTCTCCACAAATGCTGCCGTGATTGCTGAGTTTTTATAGAAATTTCTGCTTTTGTTTCAGGTTTCCAGCATCCAGAGTGTTTTTCTTTTATCTTCTCTACTGTTTGAAACTAGGGAAATATAAACTGAGGAATACTGTCATCTGCATTAACATTGAATAAGACTCTGGTTGGAGGTGAAGATTTGAAGATCATCAATGGAATAGGCCATTTAGCATCTCAGGCCTGTCTACAATACAATTGGACCAAGGCTGATTCATATCTTAAAATAAATGTAAGGAACTGCAAATGCTGGAGATCTGAAATAAAAACAAAGTTTCAGAGAAAGTCAGCAGGTCTGGCAGCATCTGGAAGAGAGAAACCGAGATAACATGCTGAGTCCAAAATGATTCTTATTTGCCACTCTTTTGAGGAATATTGTTCAAATCAAAGCATTAGCTTATTCCTCTCTCCACAGATACTTCCAGACCAGCTGACATTCTACAACATGTTCTATTTTTATTTCTGATTTGAAACTTACCCTACTCACTCACCTCATTTCCATATCCCTTAAAACCCTTTGTTAATAATAATCTAACAAACAGTTTTGACGTTTTTATTGACCAGGCCTTTTGGGGAGGATAGTTTCATACTTCCATTACAAGCTTTGGGAAGAAATGTTTCCTCCTCTAAACCCAGAAAGGCTGTTCTGAGCACAATAGACAGCAGTCTGATCAGAAATAATTATGTTTTGAAGTGTCAATAAGATGGTTACCTGCAGTGAATGTACCTCTCAGTAGATGTCACACGATGACAGCAGAGCAGGAAGGACATTTGTACGTGAATGCATTTCTAGCCAAACACTCACTTTTCCTTACAAAGAAAACAAAACAGGACTGCACTCATTAACCAAGTTACCCCATATATATACTACTGTACTATACGCATTAGTTTGTTACTCTCATCAGTCGCTGCGTATTCACTGCAAATATACTCTTTAAATCAATCTGGTTTCTTAATGTTTCATGTGGGTATAGTTTTCAGCTATAGTAGGAACTGCAGATGCTGGAGAATCTGACATAACAAGGTGTAGAGCTGGATGA
>NW_025981173.1:0-5423 GCF_021869965.1 Rhincodon typus | reverse complement strand
AAACGTCAGCCTTTCTGCTCCTATGATGCTGCTTGGCCTGCTGTGTTCATCCAGCTCTACACCTTGCTGTCTCGGATTCTCCAGCATCTGCAGTTCCTACTATCTCTCTCCAGTTGGATGACACTTTTTGTTTTGTTCCCCTCTCCATGTCTTGGCAAACTTCCAGTTTGTGGCATAACCTGACTGTTACACAGGATCCCAGCCTAGACTCCAGGTGGATGTGGAAACCCACTGTACACCACTAATCGGTTACCTTTCTGCCAGAGGGTTGTCATTTCACCGTCAAATGGTAACATCTAAGATATCAAGCAGATGGGAGTGAGTGTTCCACTCACTTTCTGTTCCAGCTCCGTTTCTCCACCAAAATCCACAGAAATAACACACACGGCTAGATTTTAAAATTTGCGAGATACTGGCAATTATTTTGAGGAAGTCAATGAACAATGTAAACAGATTCAAATCAACAAATACAGATGGCCACAGACCCAATATTATAACATCAGTTACACAAATAAAAAATGAGTTATTTATTAGAGTAAACTTAAATATCTGCACAAGAACAACTTGATAGTTAGGAATCAACAAGCATTCTGTTTGAACAATCTCCGTGATTTTTTTAAGGAAGTGAAAACTGAATGTAGTGAATCATACAGTGTTGACCATTCTGACTACTAAATCATGCTCCAAAGATGATTAATTTAGCTTGAAGCAAAGGAATTTTAATCACAAGTGATGTACTTTCATTAAGATAGTGGAAACATAAATCGGAACAGGTATAATTCGGGGGAATAATATCATTGTTCTGAGTAAATGTAAAGTTCATAACCCAAAAAAAAGAGTGCAGTGGTTGGTTCTGGAGCTACTCTACTATCTGTCCCTCCTTCCTTTCAAAAGTCCCCTAATCATTTCAGAAAATTGATTAACTGATATGGCCAGTTATAGAAAAAAAACCATCCCTTCCCAGACACCACCTTAAACAGAATGGAAGGAAAGATGAAAGCCACTTGTCCAATCACAGACTAATTCTTCCTCATGATTGCTGCTGATAGATTCACTATGAACCTATCTGCAGCAAAAACATGAGAGAAACAGCCTATGGTTGGAGGAGCAGTGAGTAGTTATGACAATCAGTGCTGGTACTGAGGGAGTCTCCTGGCGAAGCGGTCTGAGGATAGGGGGGGTGCTGGGGCCAGGCACACAAGGGCTGGTGAGGCTGGGGGCTGAGGTCCACGTGTTGAGGTCAGGGATGCGGTGTGGAGAGGCAAGGTGTTGTAGGTGGAGAATGCTGACAGTCAACTTTGGCTTGGATCGGGGTACATTTTACCAAGGCAGAACCTCGCCAGAATTGGGAGTTCTACCTGTTGCATACAAAAAAGCAGTGTCAGCCACCGAACATCAGTGAGTGGAGGGAGGAAGTAACTGCAAGAAGCGTTTGGGGAGGGACAAAAGGCTGAAAGAAGAGTGTGGAGAGAGAAGGAGGCTGCAAAATGGGTGGGTGGAGGGAGGAGACTGCAAGAGGGCTTGAGGACGAGGATACTGAAAAAGATGAGAGAGGAAAGAAGGAGGCTGCAAGAGGGATGAGGGGTGAGAGAGTAGTTATAAGTGCAGGGGACATGAGAGACGGGCTACAAAAGGGAGTGAATGATTTTAACACTTTCAAAAAACATGGAACACTCAGGTCATTGGGATCCAAGAAAACTTTACATTATTCAGGCCATAAGTTTCTTCCAAATGAATTTGGAATCACTATTATTATGCATGCAGAATATCAGGAGCTAAAATACTTGGATACATATAATATACTAAAATGAAAACTGTCAAATGTTAAATCTGAGATTGAGATCCAAGATACAGTAATTAATGTATTAACTGCTTGCTAAAATGTTGCAAGTTTGTGCATGTCTGAAACAAAACACATTAGATATGACCTCAATAGTTTGTGAAAGTTGTATTTAGGATGATGGCTTTTTGTGTGTACAGATTTCTGTCAGTTTGAAAATAATCTTTTATTTAAATTTATACCTTTTGCTTTGTGCTACTTTAAAGACTGCAGTGTCTTAAAAAATAATGTTTTCTGTGTGTGTTGTGACTTCAGGATCAATGAAAAGTTGATCATTATTGAAGATACTGACGAATTATTCTTTTACAGAGAATCCCTACTCTGTGGAAACAGGCCCTTTGGCCCAACAAGTCCACACCAACCCTCAGCACATCCCACCCAGACCCATCCCTCTATAACCCACCTAATCTACACATCCCTGAACACTGTGGGCAATTTAGCATGGCCAATCAACTTAGCCTGGACATCTTTGGACTGTGGGAGGAAACTGAAGCACACGGAAGAAACCCACGCAGGCACGGGGAGAATGTGCAAACTCCAGACAGACAGTTGCCCAAGGGTGGAATCGAAACCCAGGTCCCTGGCGCTGTGAGGCAGCACTGCTAACCACTGGGCCACCATGCCATCTACTCTTGCTTCTATAAGAGCCTAAATAATCTATATGTCACCAGAAATACTGAAGGTAGTGTTACTACATAGCAGCATCATCTATTAAGTACGAGAGGGCATAGGTTTAAACTGAGAAGCAAAGATTTAAAAGGGACGTAAGGGGCAACTTTTTCACGTAGAGAGTGGTATGTGTATAGAATGAGCTGCCAGAGGAAGTGGTCGAGGCTGGTACAATTACAACATCTAAAGGAATCTGGATGGGTATGTGAATGGGAAGGATTTAGAGGAATATGGGCCAAATGTTGGCAAATGGGACTAAATTAATGTAGAATATCTGGTCGGCATGGGCGAGTTGGGCTAAAAGATCTGTTTCCATGCTGTACAACTTATGACTCTGTGACTCTAAGTTAATGAGAGAGAGAAGGTAGTCATCAAGAATGAAGAAGTAGCCCTCATGAAATTATCAAGAACATCACTGGAAAAAGACAATTTATTTTCATAGAATAGAATGCCTACAGCATGGAAACAGGCCCTTTGGCCCAACCAGTCCACACTGAACCTCAAAGCATCCCACCCAACTAATCTACACATCCTTGAACACTACAGGCAATTTAGCACAGTCAATCCACCTAGCATGCACATCTTTGGACTGTGGATGGAAACCAGAGCAAACCCATGCAGACACAGGGAGAATGTGCAAACTCCACACAGCCAGTTGCCTGAGGGTAGATTGAACCCAAGTCCCTGGTGCTGTGAGGTAGCAGTGCTAACTACTGAACCACTGTGCCGCCCTATTTTGGATAGAATAATCTGGAATAGTCTCAAAAGACTGAATGATCCACTGCTGCATCTATTTCCCATGTTTCCATGTTCCATTTGCTATGTCTCTATTACAGCTAGTAGTGACATCAGTAATTTACATCAGTTTTTCCTAATTTCCTCAACTCAAACACTCAAACCCAATGCAAATTAGTGATAGTTACACTTGCAAACTAGGAGAGTCAATGAAGTCACAGAAAGAGACACAGAAAAATTAAACTAAACAGAAGATGCAAGTAATAAAGGTGGATAAATTTAATGTAATAAATGCATTTAATGCAGCAAAGTGTGAGGTATGACATTTAGAACACCAAAAGATTACTTTTTAGAGATAAAATTGTATTTGACTTAAAGGAGACTTAATATTCGATATATCCAGCTGTTGAAATAACAGCCAGCACGATGTTGAAAAAAATAGCCAGAAGATATTAAGAATAAAATGTCTGATGCTTTGGTTAGTTGACTACATTGAGTGAATAATATGCCCTGGTCTGGGATCCAACAAAAGAGACAGAGTAGGTTGAGAGGAAAGATTGTCAATAGGTATGTAAAATTATGAAGATTAAACTGAATTCATAAATTCACCAGTACAACTAAAAATGTGCGTTAACTGGTTCCAACTAGCAAAAGGTAACTGTGGAACAATCATAGATCATTTTGTAGAACCTCACATATAAGATAATACCATTTTATTGACAGCAAAATGCATGTTTGGATCTATTCTCAGCATATAAATCAATTCCTCACCCACCAATTAACATCTAATAAATATATGCTGAGAGCATCATTTACATTACAAGTCAACTTAAATTTTCAGTTCAAAATTTCATGTTTAGGATTGTACTCACCTTACATGTTAATGGATAGAATCTAGAAAGCAACAGAGGACGTATTGGGAAAAAAGGGTGTGTTGGCAGTCATGAATATGAACCTATGCATTAGCAGGCTATTCAGCCCCTCTAGCCTGATACACCATCAGAACATCACTGTTTTGATTCTGGCCTCATCTTCACTTTTCTGTCTCCATCCAAAATCATTGACTCCCTTGTTAGTCAACAATCTGTTGACCTCTCATTTCAAAATAGTCAATGATCCTGCCCCATCACTCTCTGGTGAAGTGAGTACAGAGATTCACTTCCGTCAGAGACAAAAGAAAAAAAAATCCCTCTCATCGCTCTTATTTTCAAATTGTGTTCCTAGCTCTCACACAAAGGGAAATGACCTTTCAAAATTCACCCTGTCAAGCCCTTTAAAGATTTTATTTGTTTCAGAAAGATTAACTCTCATTCTTTTAAACTCCAGTGCATACAGTCCCATTCTATCCAAATATTCCTCATAAGGTAGCCAACATATCCCATATATTGGTCAGGTCAATCTTCTCTGAATTGCTTCCACTGTAGTTACACTGTTTCATAAGTAGGGAGATCAAAGCTGTGTACCCCCAAATATTTCAAAGTAATAACTTTCTACAGTAACTCTAGCTGCTCACATTTTCTATTTGGCATACGAGTTGAGCTCTGTTTTCAGAAGGACTTTTCAAAGGTTTGAAGTAATCTATTTTAGTCAGGATGCTTTTTTTCATTGAGTAAACAACATCCAAACTGATCATAAGGGATAGTTTGAAAATAACTGAATGACCTTTCTCATCAATAAGTATCACATTTGATGCTCTTCAAAATTGATCAGATTTCCAGTCATAAACCAATGCTGCAGTGCTAGAAGGAAAGGACATTCAATGTTAGGAAATGGAACACTTTCAGTGTCTAATGAGTTAGTTTAGAAAAAAAAGTACATCACATAGTCCTATGTCATAGTATAGGTAAGTAGCCTTTTGGTAAGCTAACATAGGGACAGGGGGGTCTTCGACTTAACCGGCAAAAAAAAGTGCATACGTGTACATGTGACTTTCTGATATTTCCAGGAATATTGTGAATGTGTTGTCAGTTTCACAAAAATATGGAACACAGAAGCTTCACATCAATTGCGGGGCCACAGTGACAAGAAGAATTCTTACTCTTCATTACAACCTCAGTACCTCAGTTCACCTTGTCCAAAAGCCTGCTTCTGAGTCAAAGGTAACAGGGTGTAGAGCTGGATGAACACAGCAGGCCAAGCAGCATCAGAGGAGCAAGAAAGCTGACGTTTCGGGTTGAGA
>NW_025981172.1:0-5423 GCF_021869965.1 Rhincodon typus | reverse complement strand
CAGCCTTCCTGCTCCTCTGATGCTGCTTGGCCTGCTGTGTTCATCCAACTCTACACCTTGTTATCTCAGATTCTCCAGCATCTGCAGTTCCTACTATCTCTCTCCAACGCAATCGAGGCCAGCTTTCAGGAATTTAAAGGATGTCTTAAGGCTAGAAACATGCTTCACCAACTATTGTCTTGTTTCAGGCTGTATGAAGGCAAAGAAAAGAAAGAGTTTGAAGAATCAGTGAAAACTCTGTTTGAGAAATTTAATGTCCTGATGGAGTCAAACATGGAAGGCAATATTTTACTTATGCAGGTAAATACCTCTGTGACCAACCTTGCATGAAGGAGCAGGGTAAGAGCGTACAAACTTGCGCCAGCATTCAGTAAGATCCAGACTAATTGTCTACCTCAATACCATGTCCCCATTGTATCCCCATATGTCTTGACTCCAACTAGTGTCCTGAAATGTAGCATCTCAGTCTCAAATAATTTTAATTGCTGAAACAATTGATTCTCCATCAACCTTTCTCATTTTTTTTTTCTCCTTTATTCATTCACGGGCTGAGGGAGTCACTGGCTAGGCCAGCATTTATTGCCCATCCCTGCCCCCAGGGTGCAGTTATGAGCTAACCACATTACTGTGGGTCTGGAGTCACATGCAGGCCAGATTGGGTGAGGATGTCAGTTTCCTTTCCTAAAGGAGATTCGTGAACTAAAAGGGGTTTTCCTGACAATCGGCAATGGTTTCATGTTCATCATTAGACTCTTAATTCCAGATATTTATTGAATTCACGTTCTACTATCTGCCATGGCAGGATTCAAACTGGGTCCCTAGCTCATTACCTGGATCTCTGGATTAACAATCCAGCGACAGTACCAGGAGGCCAACACCTCCCGTTCACAACATTCTTGGAGTGGAAATTCCAAACAATTATAACTGTTTAGAGTGAAGAAATTTTTCTACATCTCAGTCCTAGATGGCTGACCCCTTATCCAGAGACTAAGGCCCCCAGTTCCAGACTCCCCAGACAGAATATTCTTTTGCTTAACTCTCATCCTATCCATCCCTTTGACAATTTCACATATTTCAATGAAAACTCATAAACCCACAGTTGAAGGTGTGTGACGTGCTCATTTGCTGGATAAACACACAAGAAAGTAATAGAAAGTATGCTGACAGGGTTTGACGAAGCAAGATGAGAGAAGAGAACAAATTCAGTTTGGGCTGAATGGCCTGTTTCTGGACTGAATCGTAAAAAGCTGAGAAGTTTAAGTCTAAACTGAGGTCAGATGCAATTATGAAGACTGTGGAGAGACATGGTGTAATTTTAATTGCTGAAACAATTGATGCACCATCAACCTTTCTCTTATTGAAGCTGAGCTGCAGAGCTACTGTGATTGCTAAAGCCATGAAGATACTGTCAAGCAGCATAGATGGTTGGGATTTACCAATTAGAATGAGCAACGATATAGCTTATGATAAAACCGAGAGAAAAATTTGCTGACAGCTGTTAGAGTCATTGAGATATACAGCATGGAAACACACCCTTCAGTCCAACTCGTCCATGCTGACCAGATATCCTAAATTAATCCAGTCCCATTTGCCTCTATCCTTCTAAACCCTTCCTATTCATATGCCCATCCAGATGTCTTTTAAATGTTGCAGTTGTACCAGCCTCTACCACTTCCTCTGGCAGCTCAATCCATACACACGCCATCCTCTGCATGAAAACTTTGCTGCTTAGGTCCATTTTAAATCTTTCCCCTCTCACCTTAAACCTATACTCTCTAGTTTTGGACTGTCCCATCCCAGGGAAAAGACCTTGTCTATTTACCGTATGCCCCTCATGATTTTATAAACCTTAGTAAGGTCATCCTTTAGCCTCCAACACTCAGGAAAAATAGCCTCAGCCTATTCAGCCTCTCCCTATAGCTCAAACCCTCCAACCTTGGCAACATCCTTGTAAATCTTTTCAGAACCCTTTCAAGTTTCACAACACCCTTCCTGTAGCAGGGAGACCAGAATTGCATGCAGTATTCCAAAAGTGGCCAAACCAATGTCCTGTACAGCTGTAACATGACCTCCCAACACTTATACTCAATGCACTGACCAATAAAGGCAAGCATACCAAACACCTTCTTCACTATCCTATCTATCTGTGACTCCAATTTCAAGGAAAAATGAACCAGTGCTCCAAGATCTCCTTGTTCAGCAACACTCCCCAGGACCTTACCATTAAGTGTATAAGTCCTGCCCTGATTTGCCTTTCCAAAATGCAGCGCCTCACATTTATCTCAAGTAGAATTTGCTGTATTTTTTTAGATTAAAACTCAGGGTGGAAGACTGTCAACCTAGATGATCCAGGAATTCATCAAGCTGTGTCCCCCTACAGGGAAAAGTAGCATTCCCTCCAAGATGTAATTTAGGGGTCTTATGGTATATTTCAGGTCCTGTCGCAATTCCGATTTAGAGTAGAGAGTGACTGATGTTCAGTGAATTAAAATGCAACAAAGGGTTATCTCAAGAATGAGGTCCTCCCAAGTTTAATCAGAAAGGTGATCCTCACTGAAGCAGACAATGTCCTGAGGTTGCTTGATACTGAGAGGTTGTGGAGCTTGTCTGGAGAAACTAGAACCTGGAGTCCCAGTCTCAGGACAGGATAAACGATCATTTGTGACTGAAGTGAGGAGAAATTTCTTCTCACTGAAGTTTAAGTCTTTGGAATTCTCCGCCCGGAAGAACGCAGATGCTCCAGTCTTGAATTTACTGAAGGTTGAGTTAGACAGATTTTTGGTGGCTCAGAGGGTCAAGGATAGAGGGAGTGGTTGGGATATCAGAGCTGAATGCAGATGTCACTGATACTGTAGAGTTAGCTCGATTGCTCGTATAGTATAGTATAGTCTCTAATCTCTTGAATTCCTCTGTTCTGAACAAAGAAAAAAGCAGAAATAGAGTGACCAATCAAAAGGGAGAAGGCCTTTCTTGGCAGGTACAAAAATTAGAAAAATGTACAGAAAGGAAAACAATTAATATGGACCAGACCAAACCCCTCAAAATATATTAAGTAGACAGCCTAGACCCTAACTTTTTCTTATTTAAAGGCAAGTGTAAGGTGTTGTGCTCCAGATGTGATTCAATTGGTCAAACTATTAGACTTCAAGCCAAGCACACTTTTTTTTCATCCACCACAGTTAAAGCACAAACGAAAACAAAAGTATAACTTTAACTCTATCAAAATACTTAACAAAATAAAATATTATTTAACTACGGCTCATTAACACTTCCAATATGGCAGCATCCAATAAACACACCCTTGGCAAAGGTAAATTCACTCTATTCCAGCAAAATGGAATACTGAAAGAATAAATCTAGCAGCAGAGAGCAAACTCAAGCTTTTTGCTGCAGCAGAGAGAGAGAACTGTATCTAGTAGCTTCAACTCCACAAACCCCCAACTTCAACAACTGAAAGCAAAACGAAAACCCTGGGTCTGTGTGAGCCTGAATCCACCCACTCATGCTTCTTTTGTCTAATTTTAAAAAAAAGCTGTTTACTCTGCTTTCCATGGAGCAGACACCTCAGCGCCAGGTTGACAATACCCCTCTTCAAGAGAAACAGAACAGAAAAAACCCCTCTTAAAGACACATATCATCACAAAATATCAAGAAGTGGGGCAAAGTGGTAAAGGAAAACATGTATTGGTTAGTACCTTTCTGGAGCATAATTGCTGAGTGTTTAGGGAAAGGTAATTATTTTAAAAAACAACATATTAATTGTAAAGTAATTTCTGAAGGGTCCCATCCCGAAACGTCAGCTTTCCTGCTCCTCTGATGCTGCCTGGCCTGCCGTGTTCCTCAAGCTCCACACTTTGTAACCTCTGACTCCAGCATCTGCAGTTCTTGCTATCTCATATTAATTGTAAAAATGTATTTGATTTTATTAAACCAGAATGCTCTCCTACGCAAAGCAGTGGTTAACTCTGATCAACCGTATTGTCTCCATTAAGTTGTTAGTTCTGACAAAGAGTTAGACTGGACTTGAAATATTAATTCGGTTTCTCTCTCCACAGATGCTGTCAGACCTGCTGAGTTTCTCCAGTGTTCTCTGTGTTTACACTCTCTCATTTGTTCTGTTTCAGGGAGCATCTCTGAAATACTTGCCGACAGTCTTGCAGGATGTTGCCTCCATATTTGATCCAGTCTTGCTGAGGTAGGCCGCTGCTTGATCAGATAATCTTTTAGGACTGGGAATACACCCGTAAACATCACAGACCTGAAATGTTAACTGAGTTTTTCTCTCTTAGTGGTTCAGAAGGTGTTTAGTCCAGCAATAGCCTAGTGGTATTATCACTGGACTGTTTATCCAGAGATCCAGATCATGTTCCCGGGAACCGGGTTTGAATCCCAGCACGGCAGTTGGTGGAATTTGAATTCAATAAATATCTGGGAATTAAGAGTCGAATGGTGGCAGTGAATCCATTGTCGATTGTCGGAAAAACCCATCTGGTTCACTAATGTCCTTTAGGGAAGGAAACTGCCATCCTTACCCAGTCTGGCCTACATGTGACTCTAGACCCATAGCAATGTGGTTAACTCTTAACTGCCCTCTGGGCAATTAGGAATGGGCAATAAATGCTGCCTAGCCAGTGATGCCCTCATCCCATGAATGAATATAGAAAATAGAAGCACACTTGCCTTCATTGTTCAGACCTTTGGGTATAGGAGTTTGGATCTCATGTTGAGGTTGTACAAGACTTTGGTGAAGCCTCTTCTGGAGTACCGTGTGCGGTTCTGGTTGGCCTGTTACGGAAACAGACCTTTCGGTCTAACCAGTCCATGTTGAACATAATCTAAAACTGAACTAGTCCCACCTGCCTGCTCTGGGGCCATATCCCTTCAAACCTTTCCTATTCATATATCCATCCAAATGCCATTGTACCTACATTCACCACTTCATCAGGAAGTTCATTCCACACGCGAACCACCCTCTGTGTAAAATAATGCCTCTTATGTCTTTTATAAATCTCTCTCCTCTCACCTTAAAATTGTGCCCTCTCTCTTGAAATTCCCCATCTTAGGGAAAAGACACCAACAATTAACTCTATCTATACCTCATATTATTTTATGAACTTCTATTAGGTCACCTCTCAACCACTTATGCTCCAGTAAAAAAAGTCCCAGTCTATCCAGCCTTTCCTTATAACTCAATCCTTCCATACCCGGCAATATCCTGGTAAATCTCACCTGAACCCTCTCCAGCTTGATAATATCCTTCATATAACTGGGTGACCAGGACTGGACAGAATATTCCAGAAGAGGCCTCGAATTTGCCCGGATGTTGCCAGGAATGGAGGGTTTGAGATATAAAAACAGACAGGAAAGATTGGATCAGAGATAGTAGGAACTGCAGATGCTGGAGAATCCGAGACAACAAGGTG
>NW_025981171.1:0-5423 GCF_021869965.1 Rhincodon typus | reverse complement strand
ACACAGCAGGCCAAGCAGCATCATAGGAGCAGGAAGGCTGACGTTTCGGGCCTAGACCCTTCATCAGAAAACATTTATCAGTTTCTAGGTGGTTGCCCGAGATGGAGACAGAGAGGTCCAGGAAGGAGACAGAGGTATTAGAGATGGTCCAGGTGAACTTAAGGTTGGGGTGGAAGGTGTTGGTGAAGTGGATGAACTGTTCGAGCTCCTCGTGGGAGCACGAGGCGGCGCCGATACAGTCATCAATGTAACGGAGGAAGAGGTGGGGTTTAGGGCCAGTGTAGGTACGGAAGAGGGATTGTTCCACGTAACCTACAAAGAGGCAGGCATAGCTTGGGCCCATGCGGGTACCCATGGCCAACCCCTTTGTCTGTAGGATGTGGGAGGAATTGAAAGAGAAGTTGTTGAGGGTGAGGACGAGTTCGGCTAAGCGGATGAGGGTGTCAGTGGAGGGGGACTGGTCGGGCCTGCGGGACAGGAAGAAGCGGAGGGCCTTTTGGCCATCTGTATGGGGAATGCAGGTGTATGGGGACTGGACGTCCATGGTAAAGATGAGGTGTTGGGGACCGGGGAATTGGAAGTTCTAGAGGAGATGGAAGGTGTGGGTGGTGTCACGGATGTAGGTAGGAAGTTCCTGGACCAAGGGGGAGAAAATGGAGTCAAGATAGTTGGAGATCAGTTCGGTGGGGCAGGAGCAGGCAGAGACAATGGGTCGACCAGGGCAGTCAGGTTTGTGGATTTTGGGTAGGAGATAGAAATGGGCGGTGCGGGGTTGGGGAACGATGAGGTTGGAGGCCGTGGGTGGGAGGTCACCTGAAGTGATGGGGTTGTGGATGGTTTGGGAGATAATGGTTTGGTGGTCGGGGATGGTCATGGTCAAGGGGGCGGCAGGAGGAGGTGTCAGAGAGTTGGCGTCTGGCCTCGGCGATGTAGAGGTCAGTGCGCCATACTACAACTGCGCCTCCCTTGTCCGCGGGTTTTACGGTGAGTTTGGGATTGGAGCAGAGGGAGCGGAGGGCTGCACATTCTGCGGGGGAGAGGTTGGACTGGGTGAGAGGGGTGGAGAGGTTGAGGCGATTGATGTCATGACGGCAGTTGGAGATGAAGAGGTCGAGGGAGGGTAGGAGGCCTTGGGGTGGTGTCCAGGAGGAGGGGGTGTGTTGGAGGCGGGAGAAGGGGTCAGTAGAGGGAGGGTTAGGCTCACGTTTGAAGAAGTAAGCACGGAGGCGGAGGTGGCGGAAAAACTGCGCTATGTCCAAACGTGACCGGTATTTGTTGATGTGTGGGTGGAGGGGGACAAAGGTGAGCCCTTTACTGAGGACTGACCGTTCGTCCTCAGTAAGGGGGAGGTCTGGGGGGATGGTGAAGACTCGGCAGGGCTGGGTGCTGCTGTCTTCTCTGGAGCTGCTGTCTCTTGAGGCGGTGGGCGGAGCGACGTCGGCGTCAGCTATGGGCGGAGTTGCGTCGGCGGTGGTGGGCGGAGTTGTGTCAGCGGTGGTGGGCGGAGTTGTGTCGGTGAAGGCGGTGGGTGGAGAAGTACTTCTTGTAACAGTATTTAGAGAGGGAGAGACTCATAGAAGCATTAATGGCCCATTGTGTGACATGTTGTGTCGGTAATAGATCAATGATATCAGTTGGGTGATCTTTAAAAAAAAGGTCAGTGTTATAATGTAACAGCTATTTTGTTATTGCCATGTCAATTGTATTACCAGTCAATTTCTTATATTTAATGTTTGGCCTTGTAAAAGAGAAATGTAATTTGTTGTATACATTATTGTGCAAATAAGAGTAAATTGGCCATTTTTCAAACGAAGTAATTCCAATTTTAATTTTATAAATAGAATAAAATTGTGTTTTTGGAGGACTTGATTCATGTTTAAAAGTTACTGTAGTATAATGTGTACAATTCACACACCTCCAATTTCAAATTAAAACTCAAACATCATTGAGTGGACAAACAGTTACAAATGTAACAATTGCTTGCACATTTAATTGCCAGTTCATTTAAACACAATATGATTTTTATCTTTGGTTGTGCAAGTATAACTCTTCGGTGCCTTTGTAACTGGTCATAATTAATCTGTTGCAATGGGCCTTTTCTATATATTAAGTTTCATTGTTGCCTTCTCAAGGGCAACTGGGATGAAAAACAAATGCTCATAACCATGCCCATATCATGTGAAGTAGTAAAAAAATAAGCTATTGACCATGTCTATAATGTTCATCGTGGTGTTAATGTTGTTGCTGTCAAATGAATTGTATAAATTGTGTAATGCCCTTTTGACTTTCGCCTTACAACAAGCTGTTCACCATTTCTGTAAATCTCATACTAAAGCACACTTAAGCAATCCATGGTCATATGCAACAAGATCAAGATATTATCCAGGCTTGGGCTGACAAGTAGCAAGTAACATTTGCAATGACCGTCTCCAAGAAGGCAATCTAACCACTGCCCCTTGACATTTAATGGTGTTACCATCACTGAATCCTCATTATCAACATTCTTGGGATTACCATTGACCAGAAACTCAACTGGACTTGCCACATAAACAGTGGCTACAGGAGCAGGTCAGATGCTAGGAATACTTTGGTGAGTAACTCACCTCCTGATTCCCTAAAGCCTGTCAATCATCAACAAGGCACCAGTCAGGAGTGTGATGAAATACTCCCCACATGCCTGGATGGGTGCAGCACTAAGAAGCTTAACACCATCTAGGACAAAGCAGTCCACTTGATTCGCATCATATTCACAAACATCCACTCTCTCCACCACTGATGCTCAATGGGAGAAGTATGTAATATCTACAAGATGCGCTGTAGAAATTCACCAAAGATCCTCAGACAGCACCTACCAAACCCCTGATCACCTCCATCTTGAAGGACAAGGGCAGCAGATACATGGGAACACCACCAGCTGCAAGTTCCCCTCCAAGCCACTCACTATCCTGACTAGGAAAGATATCATTGTTCCTTCACTGTTGCTGGGTCAAAATCTGGAATTTCCTCCCTAAGTGCATTGTGGGTCAACCTATAGCATCTGGACTGCATCACGTAAGAAGGGCAACTAGTAATAGTTAATAAATGCTGGCCAACCAGTGATGTCCACATGCCACAAGTGAATTAAAAAATATCTTCAATGACTATGAATATATATGTTAATAATCCCACTGTCATCACATACAAAAATAATAAAATGTAACTTAGTTATTTAATAATGGATGTCTTTTAAGTGGCACAAAGGCTAATATATGTTTCAAATAAAATGTTATGTAAATAAAACCTATTTGGCTAATGTGTATAGTCTTCAGAAATGCTGATTTCTGTTCACATGTTAAGTCATATTTGTATCACATAAGCCTCAGGCAATGCAGGATGACAGTGACCAAAACCTAACTAGACCAGCCACATAATACTGCAGCCACTACAGCAAGTTAGAGTCTGGGAATCCTGCCATGAGTTTCTCATCCTCTGATTCGTGAAAGACTGTTCAACATGAGGTGTGTAATGGAATGGTTCCCTTGAGGTCTGTGGCACCAACAAGAAGCTCAACATTATCCAGGACAAATCAGTTCAATTAACTGGCTCTTCATCCACACCTTAAACACTCATTTCCTCAATCACTGATGCACTGTAGGAACAACGTGCACCTCTATAAACTGCAGTGTTGCAACTCCCTAAGGCTTCTTTGACACTATCAGGCAAAGCTGCAATCTTTAATACCCAAGAAAAACGATGGCAGGCACATGGGAACACTACCACCTGCAAGTGTTCTTTCAAGTCACATACTGGCTTGGAACTTTATTGCTGTTCCTTCGTCTTCTCTGGGACAAAATCTTGGAAGTCCTTTACTAAAAGCACTAAAGGCATAACAACACCACATAAAATCATTTGTCTGAAAGGCTGGCTTGCGATGCAGAGTGATGCTAACAGTATAGGTTCAATTCCCACACCAGCTGAGCATGCTGACATCTCAACCTCGTCCCTTGACTAAGGTGTGGTGACCCTCAAGTTAAACTCCCCACCAGTCATCTCTCTCTATTGAGAGAGCAACTTTATGATCCTTTGGGACTATGGCAACTTTACTGTTGCTGTTCAAAAAGACAGAGCATCAGTACCCTCTTGATTGGGGCAATTAGAGATGGCACTTAATGCTAGCCTTGCAATTCCAAAGTTCTATGAATATATAAAAAGTACCAGATGTTCTGTACGCATTTATGTTTCTCATTTCTTTAAATGTTTATTTTTATCTCAAGCACATTGTGCACAATGAGTGAATATCTACCAAACTAAAACTGCTAAATTATTTGCAGCTCAAACATTGTAGAAAATAGTGAAAAACAATGTTGGCAATGTGCCAAATCTTTGATGGATTATTTAGGGTACTACTCAGTGTTTTACAAGTCAGTTCCATGGATTCAGTTTTAACAGCCAAGCATTGAGCGACAGTGACACCAAAACAGTATAAACTCAGAATTATGGAGACAAAATCATTAATTGTCAGATTAATAATAAAGGCATTTATCCACTGATGTTCTTTGCTGCGACTGAGATGTTCTGTGTCCAAGGAGCTATTAGATTTTTTGAAGATAAATTTTATTGCTTTATTTTACAGCAGAGTTTAAATTGATTACATTGATTAAATATAACACTGTATAATGTTGTTTACTGGCTTTCATTTTTCTTTATTGATCTCAATGATTATTCAGGAAGAAGTAAACAAATAAAATGAATTCTCAAAAGACATGAGTGAATGAAACAAGAATGTATTTTCCCTCAATTCTCATTCTATGATTTCACACTGAATTACGTATTCCATAATGAGATGCAGTGAAGAGTTGGCCATATAATGGCTACACTCTGCCTGAGGATACACTCCACCACTAAAACAGTAAGCCTTTTCTATTTTTTTTCTTCTGAAGAAGGGTCGAGGCCCGAAACGTCAGCCTTCGTGCTCCTATGATGCTGCTTGTTCATCCAGCTCTACACCGTGTTATCTCAGATTCTCCAGCATCTGCAGTTCCTACTATCTGTGAAGCCATTTCTATCTCCTCCTTTGCATGTATTTTTCTCGTTTGTTTTATTGATTTTCTCTAGCATTACTTTGTCCAGCTGATAAAGCAGAGAGCAAAAACATTTTCACCTTCACCATTGAGACGATGAAATGGCAGAGTGGTTCACTCACCTATTGTAGAGCCTGCCCAATTTTCATTCGATTTAGAATTAGTGGAAAACTGAGATGGTAAATTCTAATCAGAGAAAGTAGGAACTGCAGATGCTGGAGAATCCAAGACAACAAGGTGCAGAGCTGGATGAACACAGCAGGCCAAGCAGCATCATAGGAGCAAAAAGGCTGACGTTTCGGGCCTAGACCCTTCATCAGAAATGGGGGAGGGGAAGGGGGTTCTGAAATAAATAGGGAGAGA
>NW_025981170.1:0-5424 GCF_021869965.1 Rhincodon typus | reverse complement strand
AAGAACAGGTTAGGGAGGCGGGGACGAGCTGGACTGGTTTTGGGATGTGGTGGGGGGAGGGGAGATTTTGAAGCTTGTGAAATCCACATTGATACCATTGGGTTGCAGGGTTCCCAAGCGGAATATGAGTTGCTGTTCCTGCAACCTTCGGGTGGCATCGTTGTGGCACTGCAGGAGGCCCAGGATGGACATGTTGTCCGAGGAATGGGAGGGGGAGTTGAAATGGTTCGCGACTGGGAGGTGCAGTTGTTTATTGTGAACCGAGCGTAGGTGTTCTGCAAAGCGGTCCCCGAGCCTCCGCTTGGTTTCCCTGATGTAGAGGAGGCCACAACGGGTACAGCGGATGCAGTATACCACATTGGCAGATGTGCAGGTGAACATCTGCTTGATGTGGAAAGTCTTCTTGGGGCCTGGGATGGGGGTGAGGGAGGAGGTGTAGGGGCAGGTGTAGCACTTCCTGCGGTTGCAGGGAAAAGTGCCGGGTGTGGTGGAGCTGGAGGGGAGTGTGGAGCAGACAAGGGAGTCACGGAGAGAGTGGTCCCTCCGGAAAGCAGATAAGGGTGGGGAGGGAAAAATGTCTTTGGTGGTGGGGTCGGATTGCAGATGGCGGAAGTGTCGGAGGATGATGCGTTGGATCCGGAGGTTGGTGGGGTGGTACGTGAGGACGAGGGGGATTCTTTTTTGGTTCTTATTGCGTGGACGGGGTGTGAGGGATGAGTTGTGGGAGATGTGGGAGACACGGTTGAGGGCGTTCTTGACCACTGATGGGGGCAAGTTACGGTCCTTGAAAAACGAGGACAATTGAGATGTACGGGAGTGGAATGCCTCATCCTGGGAGCAGATGCGGCGGAGGCGAAGGAATTGGGAATAGGGGATGGCATTTTTGCAGGAAGGTGGGTGGGAGGAGGAGTATTCTAGGTAGCTGTGGGAGTCGGTGGACTTGAAATGAATATCGGTTTCTAGGTGGTTGCCCGATATGGAGACAGAGAGGTCCAGGAAGGGGAGAGAGGTATTAGAGTTGGTCCAGGTAAACTTAAGGTTGGGGTGGAAGGTGTTGGTGAAGTGGATGAACTGTTCGAGCTCCTCGTGGAAGCACGAGGCGACGCCAATACAGTCATTAATGTAACGGAGGAAGAGGTGGGGTTTTGGGCCAGTTCTTCTTCTGTACAGTGCTCTTCACAACAACGTACCTGGCAGCTCTACTCATCCCATTGTCTATCAATGTATCCTGTCACATCCACACCTGGGTACCCTTACACTCAATACATCTTACATCCATTCCTCACAGTCACATCCCACAGATGCTGGCATTCCATGCTTCACATGGGCCAGATTTTTAATAATTCAGGATGACTTACGGGCCCTTTACAAATAACACATGGATCCCAATTCCAGGATTCCTAATTGCATTCCAGTTTTTGGGAGTGCCTTTTAATGGTTTCCAGCTAGTTTGAATCACAAGTCTAGATGCAACACTCTCACCGTAGCTGGTTCAATTGTGGAGATAGGCATGGCCTACGCTTCATCTATTTTGGATGGAATCAGGGCAGCTTTTTGATCAGTTGTGATTCACAGTCCTTCAAAGATATCATGGACCACAAACTGCATGAGGGAATCTATTGAAAGCTAAGTTCAAAAGATCCTCCTCAAGTCCTCGTGTCATGGTATGCTCCTTAAACTGCCCTCATTGGCTTCTTTTGCCCCATGCCCAGGTATTCCATCCAACTATCCCCTTTCAAGATCCATCATGTCCTTGATATCCAGATATACCTTCCCATCTTCCTCATGTCTCCCATGCCAAGGTGTGGTATTTCATGTCCATTTACCTACTATATATATATGTATATATATACACACACTACAGTGACAGTTGTATATGAAAAAAAAATTTAAAAAGAAGTGATTCATTCATAGTATTTTACTGTATTAAAAATATATTTCTACTACAGGGCAATAAGTGTGTCAATAATCTTGATCCATTAAAGCTAAATACTTGACACTGTAAAACATTTGAAACCCACTTAACCTTCAGTAAACATTGTAAAATTGATAGAGATCAAGCACCCCAAGCTGTCAATCCAGCTGGGGCTCAAGTGTTTCACCAACCTAATGGTTGTCTGGGCTCCCAAAAACATTGAGACATATTGGTCCATAGATAGCAAGAGCTGCAGATGCTGGAGTCAGAGATAACACAGTGTGGACCTGAAGGAACACAGCAGCCCAGGCAGCATCAGAGGAGCAGGCAAGTTGACATTTTGGGTCGGGACCCTTCTTCAGAAAATTCAGGAAATTCAGAAATTTCTGATGAAGGGACCCGAAACATCAACTTTCCTGCTCTGAGACATATTGGTCCCTCTTTTTTCATCTAAATGTTGTTCTGAGTAACAACATTATAAAAATACTTGTTTCTATATATTTACTGATGATATTCAAATTGACCTCACCATCACATCTCTTGACCCCTTCACTGTCTCTGAATTATCAGATTGTTTTGCCTGGCATTCAGTACTAGATGAACAGGAAGTTATTCAAATTAAATATTGAGAAGATTAAAGCCGTTAGGTTCATTCACTGCACTAACTCAGTTCCTTACCTAACAACTCCATTTTCTGAAGAAGGGTCCAGGCCCGAAAAGTCAGCCTTCCTGCTCCTCTGATGCTGCTTGGCCTGCTGTGTTCATCCAGCTCTACACCTTGTTAACTCCATTCCGCTCTCTGGCAACTGTCTGACACTGGATCAGACTGTTTGCAACCTTGTGTCATACTTGATCCTGAGATGAGCTATTGACTCCAAATCTGCACCATCACTGTCTGTTCCCATCTTCATCTGTCTCATCTCGTCTGCTGTTGAAATCTTCATCTATGTCTTGATTAATTCACGTTTGCAGTACACTCCAGGTCATCTTCCTCTGCTCTGCCCTCTACAAACTTGAGGTAATTGAAAACTCTTCTACCATGCCATAACTAACACTAAGTTCCATTCATCCATCATCCCTGTGTTCACTGACCTACTCAGGCTCCAGGTTAAGCAAGAACTCAATGTTAAGATTCTCATCCTGGTTTCCACATTCCTCCATGGCCTCCCTATCTCTGTAACTTTCTCTAGCCCTGTAACCATCCAAGGTCCCTGTGCTCCTCCAATTCTGGCCTCGTATGCACCCCCAATGTTAATTGTTGTAGCTTTGGCAGCTGCACCTTCAACTGCGAAGACCAATACAGGGTCATTGAGTCATAGAAATTTACAGCATGAAAACAGGCCCTTCGGCCCAACTTGCCAACGCTGCCCAGTTTTCACAATTTAAGCTAGTCCTATTTGCTTGAGTTAGCTCCGTATCTCTCCATCCATGTACCTGTCTAAATGTTTCATAAATGATGAAATTGTACTCACTTCCTCTTGCAGCACATTCCAGACAGTCACCGCCCACTGTGTGAAAAAATTGCCCCTCTGGACCTTTTTGTGTCTCTCCCCTGTGACCTTAAACCTATGCCCTCTGGTTTTAGACTCCCTTATTATGGGGAAAAGCCACCTGCAATCTACCTTATCCATGCCTCTCATGATCTTATATACATTTATAAGGTCACCCTTAGTCTCCTACACTCCAGGGAAAAGAGTCCCAGCCTATCCAACCTCTCCTTATAACACAAACCTTCCAGTCCAGGTAGCATCCTAGTGAATCTTTTCTGCACTCTTTTTAGTTTAAAAATAATAGAACGGAGAATGATGGGATGTTAACTGTCTCCATAGTGTTGTTTTTAGCGGCTTAAGTGTTAAAACACAATCCGTGCAGAACCATGATCATTTTCAGTAATGCTAGCATTGAAGAGATTGGTTTTGAGATGATCGAAGGCTGATAATCTTCATGGCATGAAGATGATTGGTTGGTATTCAGTAAAATCCTACACAGTTGGATAAGTCAGAACAAATATTCTGGCCAAGATCAGCACCATGGTAGTCGTGATGTCCGTTAAAAATGTGTTACTTGATGGAACTGCAAAAACTATGCACTTTTAATCTTTAAAAAAGGCTTTATTGCCTCTGAGGCAACTCTTACTGCTGCTTGTCCATTCATCTTTCCCTGTTAAACTCACTTCATGTGAATTTAGATGCATGAGTTTCATTTGAAGTAATTGGAGTAGCAATGAATTGACAAGGGCAATCAAAACATCAGCACTTCAACAAAAACTACCCGTTCATAAATGGGACAAGAGTCGATAGCACTCACAGTAGTTCACATCTAAAAAGAATTATGAGCTTCAGCGTAAGAGCAATAGTAAACATATGTCGGTAGGTTTGATATATTATGTGCGGATTTCATTCTCTTAAATGTAATTCAAACTGATTTTCATCATGTTTATTAAAGGAACCTGATTCCCAGGCAATCATCAATTATTGCCACATAATTGTAACATGTTGAAGGCAATTGATACAAAATCTTTACCATGGACGTCCAGTCCCTATACACCTGCATTCCCCATACAGATGGCCTAAAGGCCCTCCGCTTCTTCCTGTCCCGCAGGCCCGACCAGTCCCCCTCCACTGACACCCTCATCCGCTTAGCCAAACTCGTCCTCACCCTCAACAACTTCTCTTTCAATTCCTCCCACTTCCTACAGACAAAGGGGATGGCCATAGGTACCTGCATGGGCCCAAGCTATGCCTGCCTCTTTGTAGGTTACGTGGAACAATCCCTCTTCCGTACGTACACTGGCCCTAAACCCCACCTCTTCCTCCGTTACATTGATGACTGTATTGGCGCCGCCTCGTGCTCCCACGAGGAGCTTGAACAGTTCATCCACTTCACCAACACCTTCCACCCCAACCGTAAGTTCACCTGGACCATCTCTAACACCTCTCTCACCTTCCTGGACCTCTCTGTCTCCATCTCAGGCAACCACCTAGAAACCGATATCCATTTCAAGCCCACCGACTCCCACAGCTACCTAGAATACACCTCCTCCCACCCACCTTCCTGCAAAAATGCCATCCCCTATTCCCAATTCCTTCACCTCCGCCACCTGCTCCCAGGATGAGGCATTCCACTCCCGTACATCTCAGATGTCCTTGTTTTTCAAGGACCGCAACTTCCCCCCATCAGTGGTCGAGAACGCCCTCCACCGTGTCTCCCACATTTCCCGCAACTCATCCCTCACACCCCGTCCCCGCAATAACAACCAAAAAAGAATCCCCCTCGTCCTCACGTACCACCCCACCAACCTCCAGATCCAACGCATCATCCTCCAACACTTCCGCCATCTGCAATCCAACCCCACCACCAAAGACATTTTTCCCTCCCCACCCTTATCTGCTTTCCAGAGGGACCACTCTCTCCGTGACTCCCTCGTCCGCTACACACTCCCCTCCAGCTCCACCACACCCAGCACTTTTCCCTGCAACCGCAGGAAGTGCTACACCTGCCCCCATACC
>NW_025981169.1:0-5424 GCF_021869965.1 Rhincodon typus | reverse complement strand
ATCTCAGATTCTCCAGCATCTGCAGTTCCTGCAATCTGCTGTAAATCTGGCTTGGTTTCAACAAGTTTAATTCTTCCATTCTAGTTCCAATTTCTTTGCAGATGATGTTCCGCTTGTTTTGCAGATTAAATCCCAGCCTTTAAGCAAAATTCTGGCTTTAGCTTAATTTGCAATGCATCGCAATCTTGGATGTGTGACACAAATTGTCAACATTACCATCTGTGCCCACAAATGGTCAATGAACTGTATTAACGTGTCCCATTTAGCCATCTTTTAATTTCTAAAGATTCATGTTAAAATAAACCAGCAATCACATTTTTGTTTAAGCAAGTTAAAGCTTAATTTATTACAATCTACTGCTGAAGGTTTATCAGGACTAAAGAAATAAAGTTATTTCCAGAATAGTTACATAATCACATTGAAAACAAGTTAAAATGAGTCAAGAAATACTTTCAGGAAGAAACTTTGGATAAGCCTCTGTGGCATTTCATTGCAACCTGCTTGAATTCCTTGTTCTTATTGAAAAGAGATTAACACTTGAAGTCAAATCCTGCCCTCGGGGTGGCTTCTGGAGTTGAATAGTTGGTATTTTCTTGTACAGTTGGTCAGCAGATATCATGTGAGAGAGAAAAGATTCCAGGTTCATGATTGTACAAATGTGGCACCTCTGACTGTCGAATTACTCTGTCCAGTATATCATTAGCTATTTCTGTCTCTCTCTCTTGCTTTTGCTCTCACGCTCTCTCCCCCTCCCTCTCTCTGTGGAGAGGGGTTTCTGTTTGTATGTCTAAGATGAAATCTTGCTCTCTGTTCCAAGGGATTATTTTACCCACATAGGTTGGGCGAATTTCATGAAATCAACAATCAACAAAGGAATATAAGGAATGTGTTAATTTTTAATGAAAAATAAGAGAGCAAAGGAAATGTTCCAGCCTCACCTTGAGAGGTCATAGAGAATGCTGACCTGGGAAGGAGCAGGATGGTTAGAATAAAATAAATCACACACTTAAATACTCTGTGGAACTGTAAATAGTGTTACAGAAACAAACAATTTAAATGTATGGGTCCATTGTAAACATGCCAGCAGAATACTGAACTGTTCTCAACAATTGTTTTGTATCCTTGCCTTTTAGCCAATATCCTACAATTTGCCTCTATAACAACAGTAACTGGATCTTAATCTGCTTTGAGAATTTGTAAAGCTTGTAGATGGCGCTTTGGTCTTTCTTCGACATAAACACAATACCACTGTTTCAATGCTTTTTTGAGTATGTTTTCCAACCTGAGTGCACCAGTGAGGGAAGACAATCAACAAGGTGCAGGAACAAGGGCGGACGGAGATAGTGCCCCCAGAGCAGGTTCTTGGGAAGCATTATCTTTAAAAATGCACACTTGTCAGAAATTATCAAAAATAGGAGGAACACATTGCATGTATTTAGCTTTCTCCACAGGTTTTGAGACTGTTTGATGCTGTCAGAGCTAATTACTTACATTCATCTAATTTTCACAAAGGATGTTCCTAGAAGCAACAAGGAAATAAAAGTGGTGTTGGTTGAAGCACTTGTATTTGCCAGGGAACTGGGAAAACTCCCCTAAGTTCATCAAAGAGTGACTTCAACCAGAATTTTCCCTCAATGTGGGCATTGGCAAGAGAAGCAGCAGAATTGTGAAATTGGCTGAGGAAATGCCTGCCTAGAGAGCAAAAAAAATCCTTATTTTCCAACCAAGTGTTGAAAGGTGAGATGAGATTCTCACTCGTGAGTAGTGAGAGGCCTATTTGTAAATGTTCGCATGCATCAACATCCTCACTATTAATCAACTTGCTTTATTGATATGCAGTTTACCATTCTCCAATGGATGAAACTAGATGACAAAAGTTCCCAATAAGAAAATCTGTAGTAACCCAGCGACTCCAGCTCACCATTTGCTTTTCTGGATCTCTGTCAGTAACAAACATTTGAGGGTACATTCCATTGACAGCAATCATCACACCCCATCCATCAGGCATTCCAGGTTCTGGTCAGCATGGTGGGGTACCAAATATGCTCTGTCGAAGGTGTCCAGGGTGAATAAAATGAACTGTGCAGGAAAGTTGCAGACTGCCACTGCTTGATCCAGCACATAACTAGAAACTTAAGAAGATGCTGGTGCCTGGAATCCCAGATGGTCCGTCATTGGCCAGTCTCTTGGTTGTGACAAGTGGGACAACGTGCCAAGCAGGATACCATACAGTACATGGGTAACAAGGAGCGTGTGGGAAGGTAGTGCAAGAAAACTCACTAGACCTTGTGTAGAGAAATCGTCCTCAAACTCACCAAAAAATGACATTGAGTTGATGTCCAGCAAGATTCAGCATGTAGAAATTACTTGAAATGACAGAGACCCAGCTGAAAGCAGGAAGCGACTTCACTTCAGCCATCAGGGGTGTCTCTGATGGACTTCTGCCTCAAAGGCATGCAGATGGGTTCCAGGGATGCTGACATCAGGCTGGCAGGTGTTGGTGGAGGGGTTTGAGGGGAGATGGTGCTCATTGAACACCAGCAGCACTATTGCTGCAAAGGTGACAATGGAGCATGGTGTGCCCAAAAACAACAGCCCCTGATCTCAACTCCAGAACAAGCTGAGAGGCCACCAACTTTCGTATAGTGGTCTCCCCACATGGCTGCAGGCCATCCTGATATGAGGAGGTGGGAAATGGCTCAACTACATTTAGCTGACACATATATCCCCATAATGGCACAGAACGATGTTGCAGTATCTATGCCAAGTCTTTGGAGTAATCTGTTTGTCTTACTTCCCACATTATTGCCCTATTATCCACATGGACTTGCCAGTTTATTTTCTGAAATCATCATCTCATTTCCTTTTGAAATCATTTATCATTTCCGCTTCCACCAACTTGGCAGGTAAACACCACGTGCTGAAAAAAAAATTTCTTTCTTATATCTTCTCTCCCTTCATAACTTATGAAAAAAATTTTTTTTGTCCTTTAGTACTTGTACCACTGGCTAGTGGGAGCAGCTTTTCTTTGATCACTTTATCTGAACAAGATATAGTTTTGTACAATCTCTACCAAACCCCCTTCAATCTCTTTTGCTCCAAGCAGAACAACCCCAGCTTTTTCACCCAAAACGTTTAGCTGATAGAACTTTTTACATTAACACAGCCATGCATAACATCAGCTTGACAATTCATCTAATAGAAAGTCCCTAACTAAGTATCATTTCCTAATTTCTCCGTTCTTACACAACAAATGCCAGCCTCAATTATTACCCCAAAGAATGGACTTTGAACTTACAACATCTAGCCCAGAGGTAAGCTGATCCCAGTGAGTACATGATCAGATCATTTTCATTAGCTGAAAACTGTCCTCAGAATATGATCATTGTTATTACTTTGAAGAATTAATAGTGCATTTCAGAATCAGTCACTAGAGTGTCTAAACCATTGATTAAAATCTTCAGGATTGTTCTGTCATCAATGGTGTTGCTAAATTTAATGATTTGAAATCTAATTCCATTTTTATTTAATTTGTGTGTGGAATTATTAACAAATTATATATGTTATAAGTACAAAATAATAAGGCTGACGCCTGAGATTAAAAAAGTGATTAAAAAATAGCAAACATATAAAGATGAGAAGAATTGAATGAAAGTATATGTTGGAAAATGTAAGAAAATGTCAAGCAAAGTAGATTTTCTTGTTAATTCTTTTAAAAATGATTTCTTTATTACATATGCACAGAATGAGAAAATCTGATGCGAGTATGTACAGTTGACAATTATCGGCCAATTGTTGGTCTCAGCAAATACTTTGAAATAATAATTAGGCTGATTAATTAATTATTTGTAAACATGCCCAGATATTCTGATTCATTGAACTGATACTAGTATTCCTGACAATCAGATATTGAGATTCAAGCATGTCCAATTCAAATAAGCAGGTCATTAAGAATTGCTAAGCAATTGGGAACAATAGTCTACGCAGACTCAACAAAATTAAGATTATTAGTCGAGAAGTGAAAAGGTAACTAAATGATATGGGTCACAGTAAATAACCAGTTCTGAGGCTGATTAAGTATCCATATTCATTGTCTAGAATTCATGTAATTTTGAGATAAAGATATAGAATCTTCAGACCATTTGATGAACAGATGCAAAGAAAAGGGATTTTTCAGATGGGGAGCAAAAAAACAGTATTGTTCACTTAGTGATCACATTCAATTGCATGAAAGATTTCCAGGAAGATTTGCTAAACAAGCCAAAATCTTTTAACTTTAATGAGTTGCTGAAAGATTGACATAAGTATGAACTGATCCTCACAGGTCAATGAAGTTCACAGATCCTAAGCACAAACCCAACAGTTAACACAGTCACTGAACACACAAACATAGCAAGACGTGAGAAAGGCGTGACCATCTGTACGCACAAGGGAATTGCCCAAATTTCAATGAACTTTGCAAGGCATGGAAGATGGATTAAAAGAGTTAGGTGGGTTTTGATTGGCATAAACCCAATGGAACAAAGGGCCATTTTCTGACTCGATTGGCAGTAAAAACATTTGGCAGCAGCAGTGCACTAGAGAAAAGGCTGAAACATTCATAAAGGCCTGGGCATCAATCAAAACAGACTGTGCGTAAGCCAGTATCTTCAAGATATAACAAGGACCATCTGATAATCCCAGTGAGACGTTTACATGAAATGATTGACAAACTGGAATCTGACAATGTACATGATGAGGTGTGATGATGCTGTTGTTAAAGAAGTTATTTTGTCCTTTTTTTTGAAGAGAGGTTGTAAGGCAGAAGTGCATTGCATCTGAAACAGACACTTTACATTTGCTGTTAAAATAAGAAAAAGTTAGGATGTAGGCTACCTTCTTAAAATATTTTGAGGGGGTCTGGTCTGGTCCATAACACAGGCAAAGAGTGGTAAACAAATATTTCACACTGGAAATCTTGTGAAAACCATCAAAGTCATCACACTGTCCAAAGTAATACTACAGGATAGTAAAATGTAGGGTGTGCAGGGTAGATTGATCTTAGTAGGATAATAGGTTGGCACAACATCGTGGGCTGAAGGGCCTGTATTGTGCTGTACTGTTCTATGTTCTATGTTCTAAAAATTCAAATTCTGTAGTGCAGAATCAATGGTGCTGAATCTACATATATTCTTCATGTACTTCACATGATGTTCGACATTATAGACACAGCTGGGCCAGCAATTACAGGTAAATCAGCATGTAGTGGCCTCACACCAGTTACAATCCATGGAATCAGTCAAACATCAGAGACACAACAGAAACTGCAGCAGTCTATTTAAGAAGTATTTCCAGAACTGAATGTGAAAGGAGAATCAGAGATAGTAGGAACTGCAGATGCTGGAGAATCCGAGACAACAAAGTGCAGGTCTGGATGAACACAGC
>NW_025981168.1:5355-5424 GCF_021869965.1 Rhincodon typus | reverse complement strand
ACAGAGTGTGTGGGTGTGTAACAGAGTGTTTGCTGTGTGTGTAACAGAGTGTATGTGCGTGTGACAATG
>NW_025981168.1:4198-5255 GCF_021869965.1 Rhincodon typus | reverse complement strand
GTGTAACAGTGTATTTGCTGTGTGTGTGACAGTGTTTGCTGTGTTTAACAGAGTATTTGCTGTGTGTGTAACAGAGTGTCTGTTTGTGTAACAGGGTGTTTGCTGTGTGCGTAACAGAGTGTCTGTGTGTGTGACAGAATGTTTGCTGTGTGTGTAACAGAGTGTTTGCTGTGTGTGTGACAGAGTGTCTGTGCGTGTGACAAAGTGTCTGTGTGTGTGTAACAGTGTTAGCTGTTTGTGTAATAGAGTGTGTGGGTGTGTAACAGAGTGTTTGTTGTGTGTGTGACAGAGTGTCTGTGTGTGTAACAGTGTTTGTGTCTGTGTAACAGAGTGTTTGCCGTGTGTGTAACAGAGTGTTTGCTGTCTGTGTAACAGAGTGTCACACACACAAGAAACACTCTGTCACACACACAGCAAACAGAGTGTTTGTTGTGTGTGTAAGTGTGTCTGTGTGTGTAAAAGAGTGTTTGCTGTGTGTGTAACAGAGTGTCAGTGTGTGTAACAGAGAGTTTGCTGTGTGTGTAACAAAGTGTCTGTGCGTGTGACAGAGTGTCTGTGTGTGTAACAGAGTGTTTGTGTGTGTGTAACAGTGTTTGCTGTGTGAGTAACAGAGTGTTTGCTGTGTGTGTGACAAAGTGTCTGTGTGTGTAAGAGTGTCTGTGTGTGTAACAAAGTGTCTGTGTGTGTGTAACAGTGTTAGCTGTTTGTGTAACAGAGTGTGTGGGTGTGTAACAGAGTGTTTGCTGTGTGTGTAACAGAGTGTATGTGCGTGTGACAATGTTTGTTGTGTGTGTAACAGAATGTCTGTGTGTGTGACAGAGTGTTTGCTCTGTGTGTAACAGAGTGTCTGTGTGTGTGTAACAGAGTGTTAGCTGTTTGTGTAACAGAATGTGTAGGTGTGTAACAGAGTGTTTGCTGTGTGTGTAACAGGGTGTTTGCTGTGTGTGTAACAGAGTGTCTGTGAGTGTAACAGAGCGTCTGTTTGTGTAACAGGGTGTTTGCTGTGTGTGACAGAGTGTTTGCTGTGTGCGTAACAGAGTGTCTGTGTGTGACAGAA
>NW_025981168.1:3574-4188 GCF_021869965.1 Rhincodon typus | reverse complement strand
ACAGAGTGTTTGCTGTGTGCGTAACAGAGTGTCTGTGTGTGACAGAATGTTTGCTGTGTGTGTAACAGAGTGTCTGTGTGTAACAGGGTGTTTGCTGTGTGTGTAACAGAGTATCTGTGTGTGTGTAACAGAGTGTTAGCTGTTTGTGTAACAGAGTGTGTGGGTGTGTAACAGAGTGTTTGCTGTGTGTGTAACAGTGTATTTGCTGTGTGTGTAACAAAGTGTCTGTGTGTGTGACAGTGTTTGCTGTGTTTAACAGAGTATTTGCTGTGTGTGTAACAGAGTGTCTGTGAGTGTAACAGAGCGTCTGTGTATGTAACAGAGTGTTTGCTGTGTGTGTAACAGAGTGTCTGTTTGTGTAACAGGGTGTTTGCTGTGTGCGTAACAGAGTGTCTGTGTGTGTGACAGAATGTTTGCTGTGTGTGTAACAGAGTGTCTGTGTGTAACAGGGTGTTTGCTGTGTGTGTAACAGAGTGTCTGTGTGTGTGTAACAGTGTTATCTGTGTGTGTAACAGAGTGTCTGTGTGTGTGTAACAGTGTTATCTGTGTGTAACAGAGTGTTTGCTGTGTGTGTAACAGAGTGTTTGCTGTGTGTGACAGAGTGTTTGCTGTGT
>NW_025981168.1:0-3474 GCF_021869965.1 Rhincodon typus | reverse complement strand
GTGTGTGTAACAGTGTTTGCTGTGTGTAACAGACAGTTTGCTGTGTGCGTAACAGAGTGTCTGTGTGTGTAACAGAGTGTTTGCTGTGTGTGTAACAGTGTATTTGCTGTGTGTGTAACAGAGTGTCTGTGTGTGTAACAGTGTTTGCTGTGTGTGTAACAGAGTGTTTGCTGTGTGTGTAACAAAGTGTCTGTGTGTGTGACAGTGTTTGCTGTGTTTAACAAAGTATTTGCTGTGTGTGTGACAGTGTTTGCTGTGTGTGAAACAGAGTGTTTGCTGTGTGTGACAGTGTTTGGTGTGTAACAGAGTGCCTGTGTGTGTGTAACAGTGTTTGCTGTGTGTAACAGACAGTTTGCTGTGTGCGTAACAGAGTGTCTGTGTGTGTAACAGAGTGTTTGCTGTGTGTGAAACAGAGTGTTTGCTGTGTGTGTAACAGAGTGTCTGTGTATGTGACAGAGTGTTTGCTGTGTGTGTAACAGAGTGTCTGGTGTGTGTTTAGTGCATCTCTGCCAAGCTGTTGACTCCAAGAAATGATTGGCTTCCTCCCAAATTACAGAGGATGCAGTGTGACTCTGTTCGTGAGACACACTCACACGACTGGCCAGAGCGGTTCACGTTCACAGTCAGTCCATGGACTGTTTTTGGTGTGGTGTGTGTACAGAGGCTGTGCTCCTGGGATATTGTCACCGGGAATGATGGCAGAGTGAGCGAATCTGGAGGCATCACTGTACACTGTCACACTTCCTGAAATGTTCTCCAAATCCTCGTTTTGCTCATTTCACTGCCATTCTCTAACGCAGCAACTTGCCCACACACTCAACAGCTGGCAATGGAGAAAGCCCAGGTGTCCTACATTGCAACAAAGACTATGCTACAAATAAAAACACTTCATCGGTTCCAAGTCACACTCGAATCATGAAAGTTACTCTTCTAGTTATTTCTTGTTGTCTCTCTCTCTCTCCTTCATTCTTCCTAATGGGGACTCTGCCACTGACTGGACTGGGTTGGTTGATGGTCTGATAGCCGTGTCCATCCGACTTTAATGTCATTTGCCCTCCTGCCTTTCCATTTCATTTGTCTTAACGAGCTTTGAGTGAGTCAGGCTCCCTCAGCATCTGGCTGTGCAGTTGCTGCTGTGGCTCAGCAACTGGCCCGAGCATGTCCCTGTGACAGAATGATTTCCTTGCCGAGCCCTGGCAGGGGTGTATCCATGCAGCAGACACTGTGGTCCCCAGACAGCAGCATTGGAACAGGGCCCAGCTGCCGTGGTGTTGTCTGGTAATCAATGTCGCAGTGACATGGCTCCTGTACACAGGCAGCAACAAAACTTCTGTACCCTTACCCAGAGAGAGAGCCTGTATTGACTCATCAGTGACTAACCCTCTGCCAACTCCTGCACAACGACAACAACAACAAAATAAACACTTGGGCAGCAGGAAGCGACAAATGGAAGACAATGATGACATGTCGCTCGAGGGTGGGAATGCCTCCCTCCCAGCGGAGGGTGGGAAGATACCAGGGCGCTCTCTGTCCTACTCCCCTGTGGGTACGGAGGCACTGGAGAGGGCAGATGTACCAGGGTGGTATTGGCACTGTATGGGTATGTAGCCCGGGCAAGGATGGACTAGATCTTCTCTCTTGAAAAAACTAATCCAAGTCTTTAAAACTCAGGCAGGTTTTTGAGAGCGGATAGTCCCACAGAGATGTGCGAGTTAGGTGGATTGCCAATGCTAAGCTGACTGTGGTGTCTAGAGATGTGCAGGGTTAGCCACAGGAAATGCAGGGTTATGGGGAATGGGTCTGGGTGGGATGTTCTTTGGCAGGTCGGTGAATAATTGACGGGCCAAATGGCCTCTTTCTGCACCATAGGGATCCTATGATTCTCTGACACAGTGAGACTGTTTTCACTGCTGGGCCAAAGCTCAACTAGATCGATGATAGTCACCAGGAAACCCATCGGGGAATGCAGCAGAAACCTCTTCACTAATGAATGGCTCGAATATAGAACTCCCCAGCACACAGTGTGGGTGAAGTGAGCGGGACAGATGCATTAAAAATGGGAAACAAGATGAATGTATACAAAGGAGAAGAGGACAGAGGTTTCAGTGGTAGATTGAGATCGGGAAAGATGGGAGGAGATTCAAGTGAAGTAGAAGCACTAGCATGGACAGTTTGGGCTGAATAGCCTGCTTACATGCTGCACACATTGCACTGTAATGTGTAAGAACTGCACTTAATTGTGGCATTATTGGTGCTGTTGTACAGAGGCGTTTCCATGGGAACTGGGGACTCAGCTGCTCCTCTGCGCTGCAGCTTAAGACTCATCTCGAAGGAGATTTAAAGGGTATTTCAGTGAGCCCCAGCACAAAATCCAGCCAGGGTACTCTCAATGCAGGACTGAAGGAGTGCTGCACTGTCACAGGCCCAGGAGCTCCAGCTGACCTCTCCAACTGTGTACAGAAAATCCCACAGCCAGGAGAAGGGAAAGGGGGTTCTCCAGTTGGAGGGGTTGGAAGAAGACAGATCTCGGAAGGTGGTTGAGCTGGAGACTGCACTCACTGCTCACTCTACATGCTTCGCATCTGACATCACTTCTCCGTGAGGGACAGGAGCAAAGGATTTCCGTGATTCGATCCCCTAGCGTGCTCTGGATGGTTGATTACAGCTGGGTCTTGGCAGGGAGTGTGTTCAGCATTCCCTGGTTCGGGATAGGATCCACGTCCTGATCACTGGACGTAAGGTGGTGTCATTGTCAGCTGATAGCAGGATCTGTCTCGCTCTGTGATGACCGCCGTTGTCAAATAGCACACAGGCGCTCATGTGAAAAGTGATCTCTTTCACAATGTGTTGGAGACTGTTTAAAAACCTACATTTCAGTATCCCGTAGGGGTTGGGGCACAGATAGAAAGATAAGGTCAAACAATAATGAAAGAAAAAATCTATGTTAAAGAATTTATGGAACATATAAAATCCCTACAAACTTCCCAGAATAAGTTGCATTCTTATTTTCTGCTCCACATCCCAGAGGATATTTTTAAATCCCTGATCGGGTCAGTGGTTTGTGAGGTAGTGTGCCTCACTGAAGAACATTTACAAACCTTGCACGACATGCAAATAAGTAGATGGCACTGGCTCCTATCTCTCCCAGCACTCAGTCTCTCATTCGAGAAAAATACATAACTTTTTACAAACAGGATGTTTAAAGGCACAGCCTTCCTTCAGTGTCTCTTCACTCACACACACACGCGCACACACATGCGCACACACACACAGACACATGCATGCACACACACATACATATACATACACACACACAGACACATGCACGCACACAGACACATGCACGCACACACACATACGTACACATGCACGCACACAGACACATGCATGCACATACGTAGACATACACACAGACACATGCATGCACACACACATACGTATACATACACACACAGACACATGCACGTGCACACA
>NW_025981167.1:155-5425 GCF_021869965.1 Rhincodon typus | reverse complement strand
CGTACACATTAGATGTCCTCGTTTTTCAAGGACCACAACTTCCCCCCCTCAGTGATCGAGAAAGCCCTCGACCATTTCTCCCGCATTTCCCGCAACTCATCCTTCACATCCCCTCCCGCAATAACAACCAAAACAGCATCCCCCTCGTCCTCACGTACCAGCCCAACAACCTCCTGATCCAACATATCATCCTCCGACACTTCCGCCATCTGCAATCCGACCCCACCAGCGAAGACATTTTTTCCTCCCCAACCCTTATCAACTTTCCGGAGGGACCACTCTGTCCGTGACTCCCTTGTCCACTCCACACTCCCCTCCAGCCCCACCACACCAAGCACTCTTCCCTGCAACCGCAGGAAGTGCTACACCTGCCCCTACACCTCCCCGACTCCCCCATCCCAGGCCCCAAGAAGATTTTCTACATCAAGCAGATGTTCACCTGCACTTCTGCTAATTCGTTAGACTGCATCCGCTGTTCCCGTCGTGGCGGCCTCTACATCGGGGAAACCAAACAGAGGATTGGGAATCGCTTTGCAGAACACCGATGCTCAGTTTGCACGAGACAACTGCACCTCCCAGTCGCGAACTATTCCAACACCCCCTCCCATTCTTCAGACGACATGTCCATCCTGGGTCTCCTGCAGACCCACAACGATGCCACCCGACGGCTGCTCGAACAGCAACTCATATTCCGCTTGGGAACCTTGCAGCCCAATGGTTTCAATGTGGACTTCGCAAGCTTCAAAATCTGGCCTCCCCCTACCGCATCCCAAAACCAGCCAAGCTCGTCCCTGCCTCCCTAACCTGTCCTTCCTCGCACCTATCTCCTCCTCCCACCTCAAGCGCCACCCCCATTTCCACCTACTAACCTCATCCCGCCCCCTTGACCTGTCCGTCCTCCCTGGACTGACCTATCTCCTCCCTAACTCCCCACCTGCTCTCACCTTTCCTGGCTCCATCCCCGCCTCTTTGACCTGTCTATCTCCTCTCCGCCTCCCCCTCTCTCCCTATTTATTTCAGAACCTCCTTCCCCTCCCCCATTTCTGAAGAAATGTCTAGGCCCAAAACGTCAGCCTTCCTGCTCCTATGCTGCTTGGCCTGTTGTGTTCATCCAGCTCTACACCTTGTTATCTCAGATTCTTCAACATCTGCAGTTCCTACTATCTCTGCTAGCGCAGAAAACTTGTTTGATGTCCTGCAAGCTATTCAAGTCCTGGGAGACGGTTGCTGAGGGCTCATTAATAGTATGCCCTTTCATAGCTTCGGTTGTCACGATGGTATTGTTTTGAATAGATTAGAAAATTAACACATACTCAAGGATAGAGTCTGATGTTGGCACCGGTTTGGCAACTATGGGCAAAATAAGGCCGTGAGGATTCAAACTGTGAAAAGGCAGTAGATGGGGTGGAAGGAACATTTCAATTTAGTCTCCCTTTAATAGTGAAAAGTATGACAAGATCGCAGTTTTATGAATGAATGAAATGCGGTAATAGTAAACACAGTGCGCTAATAAGTGGTCAGTAAAGTTATGAATGAATGAGAGCGGTAATATGGAGCGCTTGTGGGTGCATTGGTAAAGAGGACATTCAGTACAACAGTAAAGAGGCTTGCACGAGTAATTATTTACCAAAATTCACTGGACTCTGGGGTGGTACCCGTAGATTGGAAAACAGCCAATGCGACGCCACTGTTTAAAAAAGGAAGTCGACAAAAAGCAGGTAACTACAGGCCAGTTAGCTTAACTTCGGTTGTGGGGAAAATGCTTGAATCCATCATTCAGGAAGATAATAGCAAGACAACTGGATATAAATTGTCCCATAAAGAACAACCAGCATGGGTTCATGAAGGATAGGTCATGTTTAACTAACTTGGTGGAATTCTGTGAGGACATTACTTGCATGGTGAACAATGGGGAACCTGTGGATGCGGTGTATCTGGATTTCCAGAAGGCATTTGACAAGGTGCCACACCAAAGGCTGCTACATAAGAGAAAGTCGCACGATATTACAGGTAATGTATTGGCATGGATAGAGGATGATTGACTAGTAGAAAATAAAGAGTAGGGGTAAATGGGTGTTTTTCTGGTTGGCGGTCAGTGGCTAGTGGTGTGCCTCAGGGGCCAGTGTTGGGACTGCAATTGTTTACAATTTACACAGATGATTTGGAGTCGGGGACTAAGTGTGGTGTGTCAAAATTTGCAGATGACACTGAGATGAGCAGTAGAGCAAAGTGTGCAGAAGACACTGAAAGTCTGCAGAGGGATATATAGTCGAAGTGAGTGGGCAAAGGTCTGGCAGATGGAGTACAATGTCGATAAATGTGAGGTCATCCATTCTGGTAGGAATAACAACAAAATGGACTGTGGTTTAAATGGTAAAATATTGCAGCATGCTGCTGTGCAGAGGGACTTGGGTGTCCTTGTGCATGAATCACTAAAAGTAGTATTGCAGGTGCAGCAGGCAATTAAAAAAGCAAATAGAATGTTGTCTGTCGTTGCGAGAGGGATGGAGTTTAAAAACAGGGAGGTAATGCTGCAGCTGTATGGGGTCCTGGTGAGGCCGCACCTGGAGTACTGTGTGCAGTTTTGGTCACCTTACTTGAGAAGGGATGTACTAGCTCTGGACGGGGTGCAGAGGAGGTTCACTCGGTTGATTCTCGAGTTGAGAGGTTTGGAATACGAGGTGAGACTGAATAGGCTGGGATTGAGCTCATTGGAATTCAGAAGAATGAGGGGAGATCTTATAGAAACATACAAGATGATGAAGGGAATAGATAAGGTGGAGGCAGGGAGGTTGTTTCCAACGAGCAGGTGAAACTGGGACGAGGGGGCACAGCCTCAAAATAAAAGGAAGCAGATGTAGGACTGAGGACAGGAGGAACTTCTTCACCCAAAGGGTTGCGAATCTGTGGAATTCCCTGCCCATTGAAGCGATTGAAGCTGCCTCGTTGAATGTTTTTAAGGCAAGGCGAGATAAATTTATGAACAGTAAAGGAATTAAGGTTTATGGTGAGCGGGCGGGTGAGTGGAGCTGAGTCTCAAAAAGATCAGCCATGATCTTATTGAATAGCGGGGCAGGCTCGACGGGCCAGATGGCCTACTCCTGCTCTTAGTTCTTATGTTCTTATGTTATAATGTTATAGTGCCTCACACAAACCACAAAAAAGGATATTTTAAGGCGATTGACCCTGCATTACTAAAGACGCGCGAGCCAGAGTTTCTGAGGAAGGATCACCTGACCCGAAAAGTTGACTCTGTTTTTTTCCCTCACAGATGCTACCAGACTTGCTGAGCTTTTCCAGCAATTTTGTATTTTTTCCTGATTTACAGCACCCTCAGTTCTTCCGGTTTTTACTATGTGTTTTGGTATTTATTTACAGAGGGCTCTTTATTTATAGCCAGCTCTGTCTTTCAGGGTTTATTTGTAAAGGGCCCTGTTTTACGGACAATTTACAGGTCGGCTCGATGTTGGGGCGTATTGACAGGTGCTCTGTGTTTTCGACTTTAATTAGAGAGAGCCCTGTGTTTTGCATGCTACTTCCTAGGACATCTGTTTTAGAGGTCATTTAAAGGGGTCTGTGTATTTGAGGGTATAATTACAGGGGGTTCTGTTTTAGGGATTATTTGAATTGAGCTCCTTATTTTACTGGTTATTGAAAGGGGTCTCTGTCTGAGGGTTTGGTTACAGGCATCTCTGACGGTTTATTTACTGGAGGCACCGTTTTAGGAAGGATTTGCAGGGTGCACTGTGTTTCAGGGTTTATTTCTCAGGAGCTGTATACTTGACATGTAATTTACATGGGGCTCTGTCTTTTATTGTCTCTTACTGGTGGCTCTGTTTTACATTTTACTTCCCGAGGAACCTTTCTTAGGTTATATGTAAAGGGGTCTCTGTGCTTGAGAGTGTAGTTACAGGGAGTCCAGTTTTTATCATTTGTTTAAATGAGGCTCTGCGTCGGAGATTATTTACAGAAAGCTTTGTGTTTCAGGCTTCATTGTATATAAACCCTAAAACACAGACATCCCTCTGAACGAAGCTCTGTGTTTTAGGGTTTATTTACAGGGGGTTATGTGCCGGGGGCTCTGTGGTTTACATTTTACTTCGTGAGGGAACTTTCTTCGGGTTTATTTAAAGGGTCTCTGTTCTTGACAGTGTATTTACAGGGGGCCTTTTTAACCGTTTGTTTAAATGAGGCTCTGCGTCGGAGATTATTTCCAGGAGGTATTGTGTTTCAGTGTTCATTTACAGGGATGTCTATGTTTTTGAGTGTACATACACGATGCTGTGTGTTTTTGGGATTATTTATAGTTAGCTCCGTGTTTTACAGGTTATTGAAAGGGGTCTCTGTTTTAGGGTTTGTTTGCAGGAGGCTGTTAATTTATAGGTAGCTTTGTCTTTTTAGCATTGTTTGTAAGGGGCCCTGTCTTACGGATAATTTACAGGTGGGCGAAGTGTTGGGGTGTAATTAAAGGTGCTCAGTGTTTTCGGATTTATTAAGAAGGTGCCCTGTGTTTTAATTTATACTTCCTGGGCAATGTGTGTTAGAGTTCATTTAAAGGGGTCTGTGTATTTGAGCGTATAATTACAGGGGGCTCTGTTGTTGAAGTTTGTTTAAATAGGACTCTGTGTTTTAGGCGTTATTTACAGTGAAGTCCGCGTTTTACGCGTTATTGAACGGGGGCTCTGTTTTTGAGGGCCTCTGTGCAGGCGGTTCCGTGTTTGAGGGCCAGGAGTACGGCTGAAGCTGGGTTCGGTTTGGGCTGAGGCTATGGTTAGTGTAGGATGAGGCGAGCGTTAGGGTTGAGCGTTATGGTTTGGGTGAGGCTTCCGGCTGGAGTTAGGCTTCGGCCTTATGCGAGGGTTAGCGTTAGGGCTGAATCTGGGGTTAAGGTCAGGGACATTTCTGAGACTATGGAGAAAGAAAGCAGCTTCGCATACACAGTGCTGGAGGGAGAGCAACTGGGTATTCTACTGGAGACTCGGGATGTATTGTAAACTTAACAGGTCAATTAGTATTACAGATTCATATGATCCCATTACCAGGAGGCACTGCCACAGAACTGAACCGCTGACAATGAGGAATTTGCCTGGTCCAGGCAAGTACTGAAGCACTGTCAGAGGGACAGAACTGCTGGATAGCATTATAATCAGAAAGTCAATACTGAGGTAGCGCCTCATTGTAAGAAGGTCAGAACTGAGGAAGTGCCTCCCATTTATAGGGTCTGTAATGAGGTAATGCAGCAGTACCAGAGGGTCAGAACTGTTGGGGAA
>NW_025981166.1:0-5425 GCF_021869965.1 Rhincodon typus | reverse complement strand
AATGGAATAGTTTAGGTTAGATGGGCTTCAGATTGGTTTCACAGGTCAGCGCAACATCGGGGGCCGAAGGGCCTGTACTGCGCTGTAATGTTCTATGTTCTATGTTCTATGTTCAATTTAATCAAATCTCTTTGTGGATTGAAACTCATCTTATGAGCTACCACATCTTTTTTCTTTTATTCTTCTCAGATTTTCTCAAGTCATGTTGTCTGATTTCCTTATTACTTTGGTTCCTTATTACTGAGATTTCTAAGTTCAATTTCTTTTTCTTCTATCTACTCTTTCTATTTCATTTTGCTCTTCATTTTCATGATCTTTGTTTTTCTGTGTCTTTCTCTTTTCCTTCAAATTCATACATTTTCATTTCCAACTAAATCTTAGCTACTTCTAGCTGTGACATTCAATTGCAGGATTCCCTCCTTCCATTCTAAACTTCGGGTGATCACTTCAAGTATCTCATCCTAACAAAATCCTCCTTTTATTTCTACCCTCAAGGGATCTGTGAATTCTCAGATTAGCCTGATTCAATGATTTGAAATACTCCTCTGATCTATCTGCTACTTCCATAAAACTGTGAGCAACACTTAAAGACATTTTAAAAATCCAATCTATAACATTCAAAAGTTTCACATAACTCATTATAAATTTTTCATAAACTCAATTGATTAAAATCCCAGACAACAGCTTTTTTAGGATTCCATATGGTACTACTGGCTTATAATGTTTAGTTAGTTATCATGATGGTTAATCACAGAGTTACAGAGACATGCAGGATGGAAACAGACCCTGAATCACCTACAAACATTACAAGTTCAGTTCTAAACCCAGTGACTGTTCAAATCGTTAGTTGGTTTAACAGCAGCACAAACCATCAAAGCAGCTATTCAGTTTGGAAATTCAATTCTAGGTCACTGAATTTTAAATTAATACTTATTACGTACAGACATGTCACAATGTCACTGAATTGATCAACAATATTGAAACTTGGTGGTAGAAAAAGATATCAGACAGCTGGTGGGAAATATTCTGTGCTAGAATCTTTAAACTGTCAGTTCTTCTTGTAATTGCTGTTACATTGTGAAGCATCTTCAATGAAAATTGCCTTGCAGGTTTCCTGACATCATACCCTGATCCATAACTACACATTTCCCACCAATCCATAATCCCATCAGATACCAGAGTTAATATGTTTGTCCGATATATTGGACATTTTCATTTTCACTTGTAGTAGAATGAAGGCCGGAATGAGTTAGTGACTGGACTGTTGGAAATTTAGTTCAAAGTGGCAATTTGGTGCAAAGGCAGACAGAGGTGCTTTAATTAGGATTTACTGGAAGAAGTTAACTCTCCGAAGTGAGAGGTCAATGGGAGACAATAAAAGGTGTAGATTAAAAGACCAAACTGCAATGAGACCATCTGTGGTGTGGTCACAAAATGTGATGTGAATGCAGGGAAAAAAGCTGATTGACGAGTAGGATTGACAATTATTTCTAGTCTTTCAAGTTAAAGTAAGGACTTCAGTTTGCATTTCTTCTCAATTTGTAGAAACAAAATATCATTAGACTAAAGTGTAAACAGCATGGATTCCTACTTAACTAATCTATAAATTAAATCAAATATGAAGTGTTTGAATGGGTGGTGTATTGCTGCTGCAACCAATGTGATCCAGAGCAAACACATCGGTAGCAAATGTCTGCAACTTGAGAACTTTGGATCAACGTTGAGGAGATGGAAGTTGAGTTGCAGACATTGTGTTACATCAGGAAGAGAAAGTCACCTGGACACTTTACTCCACAGGGCGGTCACACCCCTCAGATCAGGTACAGTCATACAGTCATGAAATCATGCAGCATGGAAATAGACCTTTCAGTCCAACTAGTCCATGCCAACCATCTTTCTAAGCAAAGCTGGTCCCACTTGCCTGTTTTTGGCCCATATCCCTCCAAACCTTTCCTATTCATGTATTTATCCAAATGTCTTTTAAATACTGAAACTGTACCTTCACCACCATTTCTTCTGACTGTTCATTCCACATATGCATTACCCTCATATCCTTCTTAAAACTTTCTCTTTCTACCTTAAAAACATGCCCCTTAGTTTTGAACTCTCACACTCTCGGGAAAACACCCTTGCCATTCACCTTATCTATGCTGCTCATGGTTTTGTAAGCATCCGTCAGGTCACCCCTGACCTCTTATGCTCCAGTGAAAAAATCTCAGTCTATTTTTTATAACTCAAACTATCTATTCTTAGCAATATCCTGGTAAATCTTTTCTGAATCCTCTAATTTAATAACATCCTTCCTATAGCAGTGTGACCAGAACTGCACACAGTACTTCAGAAAAGGCATCACCAATGTTCTGTTCAATCTCAACATAACATCCCAACTCCTGTACTCAAAGGCCTGACCAACGAAGGCAAGCTTGCTAAATGTCTTCTTAACCACCACGTAAATTTCAAAGAATTATGTACTTGAACCCCAAGTCTCTCTGTCTATAACACTACCCATGGCCTTTCTATTAATTGTATAGGTCCTGCTTTTGTTTGTTTTACTGTAATGTAATGCCTTACTTTTACCCAAATTAAACTCCATCTACCACTCTTCAGCCCATTGACCCAACTGATCAAGATGTCTTTGTAATCTTAAATAATCTTAGATAGGTAATTCAAAACTGGTCTGTAATCAGGGCCGGGATGATGTGAATGCAGGGGAGGCACTTAAGAGAACACTGGGGGTTACAATTGAGAAGCTTCAGTCATATAATTATCCAACAGTTATGAGGTTCATGTAAACTGTGCAGATGAGAGTCAGAACTGAAGGGACAATTAGCTAACTGACTGCCACACCTTGGTAAAGGGAGTCATACAAGTTGTGGGGTTGGGTGTAGAAATAGGAATGCACCAACCAGTCATGGCTGGTGACAGTATAATTAGAGGGATAGGTGCTGTTCTCCGGATTCATGAGCAGGAGTCTCAGAGGTTGTGTTGCCTGCTTGGAGCCAGGGTTCATAACACCTCCTTGGGGCTGGAGAAGAACTTGAAGAAGGAAGGGAGGAATCAAATTGTTGTCACCCATGCTGGTGCCAATGACCTTAGTAGGACTAGAAGGGAGGACCTGCTGATTTAGTTAAGAGCCAAATTAGAAAGCAGAACCTCCAAGGAAACAATCTCCAGATTATTACCTGAGACATCAGTGAGATGGTATAGGGTAAATAAAGCCAAAGATTGGTGTGGGTGTAATGGGTTTCAGTTCATAGAGCACGGACATCAGTACTAGACAGAAGGGAGCTGTTCCAGTGGGACATGCTTCTCTGAACCTTGCTGGTACCAATGTCCTGATAAATCGAATCACTAGGATATTCAGGTGTGTGTGACATTTAATAAGGATAGGCAGAAGGAACGGATGTTGGAATCACATTGTTGGTATGGAATGGAATAAGTATGATAGAAAGAAATTATCTCAATTCAGAAGATATTGAATCCATATGGGTGGAGGTAAGAAATAAAGAAAGAGTAGAAGACACTGGTAGGAGTATTTCACAGGGCTCCTAGCAGTAGCTATATGGTGGGACAGAATACCTTAGGAGAAAGTAAGGATATGTAACAAAGACAGTACATCAATCTTGCATCATTTTAATCTTCATGGAGTGTCAGATTGGATAGTCAGATTTGTAGAGGTAGCCATGAGAAAGAATTCAGAGTGTATTCAGGACTATTTTCTGAAACAATGTATGTGGATCCAACCATAGATCGGGCTCTTCTAGATCTAGTGATATATAATGAGGTGGGTTTAATAAATTATCTCAGAGTAAAAGATCCCCTAGGAGCCTGGTGATCATACATGGTAGAATTTACCATTCTGTCTGGGAGGGAGGAGCTTGGGTTGAAGTGACTGTGTTAAAATTAAATAAGGTTAAATACAAGGAATTAGTGCAAGCTGGCTGGAGTGGACAGGGAAAGATTAGCAGCAAAGACAGTTGAGGAACAATGGCAAACATTTAAGAAAATAATTCATGGTTCACAGCAAAGACATATCCTAATGTGGAAGGAGGACCCTGGGAATAGCACAAGCTAAACATGGTTAACCATGGAAGTTAAGGACAGCATATGAATGACAAGAAAAAAATTACAATGTGATAAAAGATTAGTGGTAAGCCAGAGAATTGGAAAGTTATAAAAGTGGACAGAAGACCACCAAAAAAAATTAAAGAAGTAGAAGATCAACTTTGAGGATGAACTTCCAAGTAATATCTAGACAGGCAGCAAGAGCTTCTTTAAATATATAACAAGGAAGAAAGAAGTCAAAGTGAACATAGGCCTCTTAGGGAACAATGCTGGAGAAAGTATAATGGACAACGAGGAAATGGCAGAGGAGCTAAATAAGTACTTTGTATCAGTCCTCACAGTTGAAGGCCCTAATAGCATTCCAAGGACAAGAGGATTCGAGAAAAGAAATACAACAACTATCACTAGACAATAAGTTCTTCAAAACTAACAGGTCAAAAGACCAATAGGTCTCCTGGACCTGATGGGATGCATCCTAGGATATTAAAGGAGGTACCTACAGATATAGTGGACGTAATGGTTGTAATCTTCCTGGAATGTTTAGATTCTGGAAAAGTCCCAGAGGATCACAAAACTGCCAAAGTAACACCTTTACTTAAAAAGGGAAGGAGACAGAAAAAAAGGTAACTACAGGTGAGTTAACTTGACATCTGTTATCAGGAAAATAAAAGTCTGTTATAAAGGATGTAATAACAGAGCATTTAGAAATACATAATATATTCAAGCAGAGTCAGAATGGCTGCATGAAAGGGAAATCATGCCTGACAAATTTACTAGAATTCTTTGTGGAGGTAAGAAGTAAGTTCAATAAAGGGGAAGCACTGAGTGTACTATATTTGGATTTCCAAAAGGAGATTGATAAGGAGATTGATTAGGCTACTTAACAAGAGCTCATGGTATTGGAGGTAATATATTTCTATAGCTAGATGACTGGCTAGCTAATAGAATACATAGAGTTGGGATAAGAGGAGCATTTTCAGGATGGCAACCTCTAACTAGTGAAGCACTACAGGTATCAGTGCTGCAACCACCTTTATTTCCAATATATATGAATGACTTGGATGAGGAAAGTGAATATATCATAGCCAAATTTGTGGATGACACAAAAAAATAAGTGAGCGTGGTGAGGATGACACGAAGATTCTGCAGAGGGATGCAGACAGGTTTAGCAAAAGGGAAAAAGCTTGGTAGATGGAATATAATGTGGGAAAATGTGAGGTTATGCTGTTTGGCAGGAAGAAGAGGAGCTAAATATTATTTAAATGACGAAAGATTTCTAAAAGCTTTTGAACAGAGAGATTTGAGAATCCTCATGCGGATGACACCAAAGTCGGTGGAGTTGTGGATAGTGCGGAAGGAT
>NW_025981165.1:0-5425 GCF_021869965.1 Rhincodon typus | reverse complement strand
AATGGAATAGTTTAGGTTAGATGGGCTTCAGATTGGTTTCACAGGTCAGCGCAACATCGGGGGCCGAAGGGCCTGTACTGCGCTGTAATGTTCTATGTTCTATGTTCTATGTTCAATTTAATCAAATCTCTTTGTGGATTGAAACTCATCTTATGAGCTACCACATCTTTTTTCTTTTATTCTTCTCAGATTTTCTCAAGTCATGTTGTCTGATTTCCTTATTACTTTGGTTCCTTATTACTGAGATTTCTAAGTTCAATTTCTTTTTCTTCTATCTACTCTTTCTATTTCATTTTGCTCTTCATTTTCATGATCTTTGTTTTTCTGTGTCTTTCTCTTTTCCTTCAAATTCATACATTTTCATTTCCAACTAAATCTTAGCTACTTCTAGCTGTGACATTCAATTGCAGGATTCCCTCCTTCCATTCTAAACTTCGGGTGATCACTTCAAGTATCTCATCCTAACAAAATCCTCCTTTTATTTCTACCCTCAAGGGATCTGTGAATTCTCAGATTAGCCTGATTCAATGATTTGAAATACTCCTCTGATCTATCTGCTACTTCCATAAAACTGTGAGCAACACTTAAAGACATTTTAAAAATCCAATCTATAACATTCAAAAGTTTCACATAACTCATTATAAATTTTTCATAAACTCAATTGATTAAAATCCCAGACAACAGCTTTTTTAGGATTCCATATGGTACTACTGGCTTATAATGTTTAGTTAGTTATCATGATGGTTAATCACAGAGTTACAGAGACATGCAGGATGGAAACAGACCCTGAATCACCTACAAACATTACAAGTTCAGTTCTAAACCCAGTGACTGTTCAAATCGTTAGTTGGTTTAACAGCAGCACAAACCATCAAAGCAGCTATTCAGTTTGGAAATTCAATTCTAGGTCACTGAATTTTAAATTAATACTTATTACGTACAGACATGTCACAATGTCACTGAATTGATCAACAATATTGAAACTTGGTGGTAGAAAAAGATATCAGACAGCTGGTGGGAAATATTCTGTGCTAGAATCTTTAAACTGTCAGTTCTTCTTGTAATTGCTGTTACATTGTGAAGCATCTTCAATGAAAATTGCCTTGCAGGTTTCCTGACATCATACCCTGATCCATAACTACACATTTCCCACCAATCCATAATCCCATCAGATACCAGAGTTAATATGTTTGTCCGATATATTGGACATTTTCATTTTCACTTGTAGTAGAATGAAGGCCGGAATGAGTTAGTGACTGGACTGTTGGAAATTTAGTTCAAAGTGGCAATTTGGTGCAAAGGCAGACAGAGGTGCTTTAATTAGGATTTACTGGAAGAAGTTAACTCTCCGAAGTGAGAGGTCAATGGGAGACAATAAAAGGTGTAGATTAAAAGACCAAACTGCAATGAGACCATCTGTGGTGTGGTCACAAAATGTGATGTGAATGCAGGGAAAAAAGCTGATTGACGAGTAGGATTGACAATTATTTCTAGTCTTTCAAGTTAAAGTAAGGACTTCAGTTTGCATTTCTTCTCAATTTGTAGAAACAAAATATCATTAGACTAAAGTGTAAACAGCATGGATTCCTACTTAACTAATCTATAAATTAAATCAAATATGAAGTGTTTGAATGGGTGGTGTATTGCTGCTGCAACCAATGTGATCCAGAGCAAACACATCGGTAGCAAATGTCTGCAACTTGAGAACTTTGGATCAACGTTGAGGAGATGGAAGTTGAGTTGCAGACATTGTGTTACATCAGGAAGAGAAAGTCACCTGGACACTTTACTCCACAGGGCGGTCACACCCCTCAGATCAGGTACAGTCATACAGTCATGAAATCATGCAGCATGGAAATAGACCTTTCAGTCCAACTAGTCCATGCCAACCATCTTTCTAAGCAAAGCTGGTCCCACTTGCCTGTTTTTGGCCCATATCCCTCCAAACCTTTCCTATTCATGTATTTATCCAAATGTCTTTTAAATACTGAAACTGTACCTTCACCACCATTTCTTCTGACTGTTCATTCCACATATGCATTACCCTCATATCCTTCTTAAAACTTTCTCTTTCTACCTTAAAAACATGCCCCTTAGTTTTGAACTCTCACACTCTCGGGAAAACACCCTTGCCATTCACCTTATCTATGCTGCTCATGGTTTTGTAAGCATCCGTCAGGTCACCCCTGACCTCTTATGCTCCAGTGAAAAAATCTCAGTCTATTTTTTATAACTCAAACTATCTATTCTTAGCAATATCCTGGTAAATCTTTTCTGAATCCTCTAATTTAATAACATCCTTCCTATAGCAGTGTGACCAGAACTGCACACAGTACTTCAGAAAAGGCATCACCAATGTTCTGTTCAATCTCAACATAACATCCCAACTCCTGTACTCAAAGGCCTGACCAACGAAGGCAAGCTTGCTAAATGTCTTCTTAACCACCACGTAAATTTCAAAGAATTATGTACTTGAACCCCAAGTCTCTCTGTCTATAACACTACCCATGGCCTTTCTATTAATTGTATAGGTCCTGCTTTTGTTTGTTTTACTGTAATGTAATGCCTTACTTTTACCCAAATTAAACTCCATCTACCACTCTTCAGCCCATTGACCCAACTGATCAAGATGTCTTTGTAATCTTAAATAATCTTAGATAGGTAATTCAAAACTGGTCTGTAATCAGGGCCGGGATGATGTGAATGCAGGGGAGGCACTTAAGAGAACACTGGGGGTTACAATTGAGAAGCTTCAGTCATATAATTATCCAACAGTTATGAGGTTCATGTAAACTGTGCAGATGAGAGTCAGAACTGAAGGGACAATTAGCTAACTGACTGCCACACCTTGGTAAAGGGAGTCATACAAGTTGTGGGGTTGGGTGTAGAAATAGGAATGCACCAACCAGTCATGGCTGGTGACAGTATAATTAGAGGGATAGGTGCTGTTCTCCGGATTCATGAGCAGGAGTCTCAGAGGTTGTGTTGCCTGCTTGGAGCCAGGGTTCATAACACCTCCTTGGGGCTGGAGAAGAACTTGAAGAAGGAAGGGAGGAATCAAATTGTTGTCACCCATGCTGGTGCCAATGACCTTAGTAGGACTAGAAGGGAGGACCTGCTGATTTAGTTAAGAGCCAAATTAGAAAGCAGAACCTCCAAGGAAACAATCTCCAGATTATTACCTGAGACATCAGTGAGATGGTATAGGGTAAATAAAGCCAAAGATTGGTGTGGGTGTAATGGGTTTCAGTTCATAGAGCACGGACATCAGTACTAGACAGAAGGGAGCTGTTCCAGTGGGACATGCTTCTCTGAACCTTGCTGGTACCAATGTCCTGATAAATCGAATCACTAGGATATTCAGGTGTGTGTGACATTTAATAAGGATAGGCAGAAGGAACGGATGTTGGAATCACATTGTTGGTATGGAATGGAATAAGTATGATAGAAAGAAATTATCTCAATTCAGAAGATATTGAATCCATATGGGTGGAGGTAAGAAATAAAGAAAGAGTAGAAGACACTGGTAGGAGTATTTCACAGGGCTCCTAGCAGTAGCTATATGGTGGGACAGAATACCTTAGGAGAAAGTAAGGATATGTAACAAAGACAGTACATCAATCTTGCATCATTTTAATCTTCATGGAGTGTCAGATTGGATAGTCAGATTTGTAGAGGTAGCCATGAGAAAGAATTCAGAGTGTATTCAGGACTATTTTCTGAAACAATGTATGTGGATCCAACCATAGATCGGGCTCTTCTAGATCTAGTGATATATAATGAGGTGGGTTTAATAAATTATCTCAGAGTAAAAGATCCCCTAGGAGCCTGGTGATCATACATGGTAGAATTTACCATTCTGTCTGGGAGGGAGGAGCTTGGGTTGAAGTGACTGTGTTAAAATTAAATAAGGTTAAATACAAGGAATTAGTGCAAGCTGGCTGGAGTGGACAGGGAAAGATTAGCAGCAAAGACAGTTGAGGAACAATGGCAAACATTTAAGAAAATAATTCATGGTTCACAGCAAAGACATATCCTAATGTGGAAGGAGGACCCTGGGAATAGCACAAGCTAAACATGGTTAACCATGGAAGTTAAGGACAGCATATGAATGACAAGAAAAAAATTACAATGTGATAAAAGATTAGTGGTAAGCCAGAGAATTGGAAAGTTATAAAAGTGGACAGAAGACCACCAAAAAAAATTAAAGAAGTAGAAGATCAACTTTGAGGATGAACTTCCAAGTAATATCTAGACAGGCAGCAAGAGCTTCTTTAAATATATAACAAGGAAGAAAGAAGTCAAAGTGAACATAGGCCTCTTAGGGAACAATGCTGGAGAAAGTATAATGGACAACGAGGAAATGGCAGAGGAGCTAAATAAGTACTTTGTATCAGTCCTCACAGTTGAAGGCCCTAATAGCATTCCAAGGACAAGAGGATTCGAGAAAAGAAATACAACAACTATCACTAGACAATAAGTTCTTCAAAACTAACAGGTCAAAAGACCAATAGGTCTCCTGGACCTGATGGGATGCATCCTAGGATATTAAAGGAGGTACCTACAGATATAGTGGACGTAATGGTTGTAATCTTCCTGGAATGTTTAGATTCTGGAAAAGTCCCAGAGGATCACAAAACTGCCAAAGTAACACCTTTACTTAAAAAGGGAAGGAGACAGAAAAAAAGGTAACTACAGGTGAGTTAACTTGACATCTGTTATCAGGAAAATAAAAGTCTGTTATAAAGGATGTAATAACAGAGCATTTAGAAATACATAATATATTCAAGCAGAGTCAGAATGGCTGCATGAAAGGGAAATCATGCCTGACAAATTTACTAGAATTCTTTGTGGAGGTAAGAAGTAAGTTCAATAAAGGGGAAGCACTGAGTGTACTATATTTGGATTTCCAAAAGGAGATTGATAAGGAGATTGATTAGGCTACTTAACAAGAGCTCATGGTATTGGAGGTAATATATTTCTATAGCTAGATGACTGGCTAGCTAATAGAATACATAGAGTTGGGATAAGAGGAGCATTTTCAGGATGGCAACCTCTAACTAGTGAAGCACTACAGGTATCAGTGCTGCAACCACCTTTATTTCCAATATATATGAATGACTTGGATGAGGAAAGTGAATATATCATAGCCAAATTTGTGGATGACACAAAAAAATAAGTGAGCGTGGTGAGGATGACACGAAGATTCTGCAGAGGGATGCAGACAGGTTTAGCAAAAGGGAAAAAGCTTGGTAGATGGAATATAATGTGGGAAAATGTGAGGTTATGCTGTTTGGCAGGAAGAAGAGGAGCTAAATATTATTTAAATGACGAAAGATTTCTAAAAGCTTTTGAACAGAGAGATTTGAGAATCCTCATGCGGATGACACCAAAGTCGGTGGAGTTGTGGATAGTGCGGAAGGAT
>NW_025981164.1:0-5425 GCF_021869965.1 Rhincodon typus | reverse complement strand
TCCCACCTCAAGCCGCACCTCCATCTCCTACCGACTAACCTCATCCCACCCCCTTGACCTGTCCGTCCTCCCTGGACTGACCTATCCCCTCCCTAACTCCCCACCTACACTCACCTTCACTGGCCCCATCCCCGCCTCTTCGACCTGTTTGTTTCCTCTCCACCTATCCTCTCCTCTATCCATCTTCTATCCGCCTCCCACTCTCTCCCTATTTATTTCAGAACCCCCTTTCCCTCCCCCTTTTCTGATGAAGGGTCTAGGCCCGAAACGTCAGCCTCTCTGCTCCTATGATGCTGCTTGGCCTGCTGTGTTCATCCAGCCCTGCACCTTGTTGTCTCGGATTCTCCAGCATCTGCAGTTCCTACTATCTCTGATCTGCATAGTAGTTGTTTGCTTCATGCTTTAATTACTTGTTTATTTTATCCTGACAGGTACCTTTTTGGTATTCACGTTTTGTGTGCTCACATGAGGTTTACTGAACCCAAACTCCAAGAGTTCCATAACATATTGGCTTTTTGCTAAGTGCTTGAGGTTATTGCCAAACAACAAATGCCTTTAAATTATACATCGCCTTATCGCTTGTGATGCTTTATACTCGGTCACAGACACTGTGTGCTTTGGGGCCTATTATCATTGATATGTGTTACATTCACGTAGTCAGCCAAATGCAGGTAGTATCTTGTATAATAAAGTCCATCTGACACTTTCATTCCACATTGTTTACTAGCAGTAAGTGCAAATAATACCCGAAGAATGTTTGGGTTTTTGCTTTGCTGTTTATTCACTGCTCAGAATATAATTTTTAAAGGTGTTTTCACATTGAGTGACAATAAAGTGGAGGCTAACAGCCGAACTTCATTGAAGGATTAATCCAGAGTGATATGCATTTTCAGCATCTCGAGCTGCTGTTTGGCCTCAGGAAAAAGGTTGCTCTGAAGAGTTCACCTCCATTGTTGTACACCTTTGGCAGCAGGAGTGCCATGTTGCCACTCCAAGGGCACATTATCAATAAACAACTGCACCTCACAGTCGCGAACCATTACAATTCTCCCTCCCATTCTTCAGATGACATGTCCATCCTGGGCCTCCTGCAGTGCCACAACGATGCCACCCGAAGGTTGCAGGAACAGCACCTCATATTCCGCTTGAGAACCCTGTAGCCCAATGGTATCAATGTGGATTTCACTAGCTTCAAAATCTCCCCTCCCCCTACCGCATCCCAAAACCAGCCCAGCTCGTCTCCGCCTCCCTAACCTGTTCTTCCTCCCACCTCAAGCTGCACCCCCATTTCCTACCGACTAACCTCATCCCGCCCCCTTGACCTGTCCGTCCTCCCTGGACTGACCTATCCCCTCCCTAACTCCCCACCTACACTCACCTTTACTGGCTCCATCCCCGCCTCTTTGACCTGTCTGTCTCCTCTCCACCTATCTTCTCCTCTACCCATCTTCTATCCGTCTTCCCCTCTCTCCCTATTTATTTCAGAAACCCCTTTCACTTCCCCCATTTCTGATGAAGGGTCTCGGCCCGAAACGTCAGCCTTCCTGCTCCTCTGATGCTGCTTGGCCTGCTGTGTTCATCCAGCTCTACACCTTGTTATCTCAGATTTTCCAGCATCTGCAGTTCCTACTGTCTCTTATCAGAGATGTGCCTGCAGTGTAGCTTTTAAACATTAAGTTGCCTTCTGTGTGAAGGATTTGAAATATACAGCAGATTTATAAAATTAAGCCAGACTGAATACCATTTAAGACACGCTCAATCACAAGTTACCATTTAACATTACACTGCCTTGACCTACAAGGTATGCTGAGTGCACAGCCACTCTCTGAAAAAGATAGCATGTATTTTGAAAATTGGTGTGCAGTATGTATGCAGTTAAGTAAATTGACAGAGCATTAGACGCTAACTTGTCCCAAGGAGTGCAGTTGTAATTGAAAACACACTGATTAGTAGCCTTAAATTTGTTGCTAAAATTGAACCAAATTTAAACCATATTTATCACTATTTCACTGTAGCAATCATTTCAGTTTTTAATGTGAATGATAAATATGACAGATCTTGTTCAAAGTTAAAGTAGTAAGCATTAGTAATTTTATTCATTTACTTATTGTCATGAGAACATATGTTGAATATTTGTAGTTGAATTTTGATTTGTAGAATTACAAAATTTAAATAATTTTCCCTACTGTTATTTACCAGTGAGTTCTGAGAAATTGGTAGTGAAAGCACAACATTTTATGTGCCACAATGTACTGTGAAATCAATAATTTCCATAATTTTAAAGTAGATAACTGGATAAGCTACATGTTTTCCCATGTTTTATTCACAAATCAAAATGACTTTATTTGGTTGTGTAATACCGTATGTACTTGAGATGTCACAACTGCATCGCTTAAACTACTATCCGTAGAAAGTAATTTATCAAGGCAATGTACCAATTAATTTACACTCAGCATGATTCACCCAACAACTAGGCAATGCCCTAGCGGTATTATCACTGTACTGTTAATCCAAAGACACAGATAATATTCATGGCAGCTGGTGCAATTTGAATAGGGTAAAAAAAAATCTGGCATTAAGAGTCTAATGATGACCATGAATCCATTGTCAATTTTTGGAAAAACCCATCTGGTTCACTAATGCCCTTTAGGGAGGGAAACTGCTATCTCCACCTTCTCGGCAGTTGTAACATTGTTCTGCTATCCTGATGCACATGTATAGAACGGTATGCCTGTAAAGCACGTAAGACAACACTTTTCACTATACCTCCATACACATAATAGTAATGAATCAAATCAAATCAAATCCTTACCCTGTCTGGTCTACATGTGGATCCAGAACCACAGCAATGTGGTTGACTCTTAACCTCTGGGCAGTTAGGGATGGGAATAAATGCTGGCCTAGCCAGCGATTTCCTCATTCCCTGAAAGAAGCTTTTAAAAAAAAAAAAATTTATATGTAAACTATAAGCTAGTTAATTTGATATTGGTGTTGCCAAGATAATACGTGTTGACTGGGACATGCAAACTCCCTGCTCTTTCAATAATACTTCTGATCTTTTCACTCACCTAATCCAAGAGTTTGGAATTCATATAATATCTTGTATTTCTGATAATTCTATCGTATATTTAAAAATCCGATCATGTGGATTGAATTCACAGTTGTCTGACTCCAAGGTCAGAATGTGCCAAACTTAAATTTACAATTTAACAAAACAAAAATTTAAATGCATGTATTAGCATCCTGCATTATTTTGAATCTTCAATGAGTTATTTAAATTTAATTTGACAGAAACTTGGTGAAACTCGGAGTTCCGAAATCATTTTGGTTGAATTGGAGTGATTGTTCATTAAGAGTGTAAATGGGAAGAATATTTTCTATTTGAGTGAAGCACATCACTTGGAAATTGTTCCATTTTGCACTGTTGCTAGCATTGGTTAAAGTAAGTTGAACGTTCTTTTGTCATCAGGCAATATTACTGGTATGATGAAAGGGGAAAGAAAATCAAATGCACAGCCCCGCAATATGTGGACTTCGTTATGACTTCTGTACAGAAGTTTGTGACAGATGAAGATATTTTTCCAACAAAATATGGTAGGTTTTTATGTATATTTTTATATTTGGTTTGTGGGATTTCCCATCTAAAGAATTAGTTTGGCTGCCAAATGTGATCTCAATCTTGCAATTCAGACCAAGGTCAAGCTGTAATGAATATTGCATTAAGCAGCACAATACAGTTAGAACTGTCACATGTTTGAGGAGTTTTTGTTTTAACTTTTTTTGTTTACCATGTTTAATTAAGTGATGGAGACTTCCATGTTTTTGGGTTACTGTCTGGATTCGCAAAAGTTGTCCAAAGTCTCTGCTTTCTCTTTATTGATCTTCCTCCACTTTCTAAATCCTTTGCTGTTTTAAGTTTATTTCAGTAGATGTCAGACAGAAATCCAAAAAGAGGATAAAACTAACTGTCCTAAGACTAGGCTGGTATTTTCCTATTTTTTGATCCATGACACTTGTACTGTTTGATAGTTCCTTTAACTTTGCCCAGTCTTTCAACTATCCAGTTATAATCTTGATTGTTGGTTTACCAGACAAGTCAGATTTTGAGAGTGAAACCCTGAAAAACGTAGAAACAGTAGTAGGCCGTTCAGCCTAAGTTTGTTCTTGAAATTTGGTTACCACAGTGGTCAGTCATTGAACATATACATGTGAGGCTCTCAGTGTACTTGTTAACAAAGCAAGGTAAGTTTGTTGCATAAAAAAGCTGGCTATATAATACAATTATAAGACCTTATTATAAACAACAAAAAGAAATATTCAACCCTTTTATCCCTAACAGAGACTCAACCCCAGTGAATTATCGGTCCTATCATGACTTCAATGTTTCTTATTGAACTTAACATTGCAACCATTTCCTTTCAATTACCTTTACCAGATGTGATTGATACAGTCTCTTCCTGAAGACGCGTATGCAGGTTAATGATTTTTTTCTGACTTTACTCTGAAACCGGTTAAACAGCTGAAGCCTTCCACAAACTAAACTGCTTTTCTGAATTCAACCTGCTTGTGACCCCTGGCTATCTATCTCTGTGTAGGTCTTCAAAGTTTCACTTCATAAGCACCCAAGCAATTATCTCTCAAGGTAGCTTATCTTTATAACTAACTTACATCAGATGATTTCTTAGGATTTTTTGGGCTTACTGTTGCAATGAATTTCTGACTCCTCTTTCAAAAACCAATCAGACCCTCACAGCATTGAAAGCCAAAAACCTATTTAGCTCTACTTTACAATTCCCAAACAGTAGTAATAGGTTAAACTTTTATCTCAATCCAAATATGAAAGCACTTTTTTCTTTAAGATTGTAACTGCTAATTGTCCTTACTATGTAGCAGACCATACCAGCATCACCAGATATACTGGTACTCAAAATGCAGAGTAAGGATCCAGCATGACCTAAATTCATGGAATCATAGAATCCCTCCAGTGTGGGAAGAGGCCATTCAGCCCATCCAGTCTGCACTGACCCTTCAAGGACCATCCCACTTACTGATCGGAAACTACCCACTGAGGCAGCCAATCTTAAGGCTGTTTACTGTTTTTTGTCCCCACTAGTTTTGCTGTTCCTGAATCATGCTGCACAATCAGTCCTGGACTGGAAGACTTCCAGAAACTAAGACATGGGTCCTGAGATTTTGAGTTTGTGAAGTTGACTGTTACAAGGAAGTCTAGATTTTCACTAAGTGCATTCCAGATCTTGTTGAGTTATAGTTGCCCTACAGATAAATGGTGGACATTTGTTGCGTTTATTATATTTTTGTGTATTTTCCTTAATTTCCGGATTTGATTGGCGTGCACGCCCTTAATTCCACAGGACCAATGCTACTAACTGCTTAATGTTGAGTTTGGATCAATAAGAACTGTTCT
>NW_025981163.1:3317-5426 GCF_021869965.1 Rhincodon typus | reverse complement strand
ACTTATCATCTGACACTCCACTCACACCAGTTGTATGATCTTTTGATTTCTCTGCCCTTGATCTCTCTGCCTATAAACTCTGTGTCTGTGTGCTTTGCTCTCTCGCTGCACGTGACGAAGGGGCTGTGCTGTGAAAGCTTGTGTGATTCCAAATAAACCTGTTTGACTATAACCTGGTGTCATGTGACTTCTGACTTTGTGCACCCCAGTCCACCACCAGCCCCTCCACAGCACGGAATCTAATCACAGATTTTGACTGCTGTATCTCCTTTGACTGTGAATCATCTGTTCAGCTGAACTGTCAAACCTAGAATAAGGTCCGGTGGACAATCCTCCATTTTTTAGATGTTCTGGAATGACTTACTAATAGATTGTTGCCATTACCTGCAGTGATACCTCCAAAAGAACTGAATAAACTAAACAGAGTTCTGAAGAAGGGTCACAGGTCCTGAAACATTAACTCTGATTTCTCTCCATAGATGCTGCTAGACTTGCTGACATTTCCCAACATTTTCTATTTTTGTTTCAAATTTCCAGCATCCATAGTTTTTTGGATTTTTTAACACAAAGTAGTGTTTTGGCTCTTCACTCTGCAGTGACTTGGCCACTTTGTATTATAATATGTACGTTGCTCATTTTCTCAAAAAATGTACAGACTTTTTGTTGTTGGCCACACACTTTCAGACCATTTTCTTTTGGTCACTTTCCTCCCTGGGATATATTAATTAAGTTTATTCAGAAGTCAGTTAATAAAATTAAATAAATAAAAATGTAAGTTAACCATCTGAAAGAATTCTTATGTATCAGGACTATTCATTAAATAAAGATCTCCACAATAAACAACAAAAATAAAATGAATGCTTCTCTCTCAATTTTTTTTAAAAAATGATGATAAATAGGAAACTGGTTGGCAGAGTGGAAACAAAGAATAGGAATTAATGGGTCCTTACAAATTGGCAGGCAGTGACGAGTAGGGTGCTACAGGGATCAGTGCTGGGACCCCAGCTATTGACAACATATATTAATGATTTGGATGAGGGAACAAAATGTAACATCTCCAAGTTTGCAGATGATACCAAGTTGGATGGGGGGGGGAGGTGATCTGTGGCAAGGATGCAGAGATTCTTCAGCATGAACTGGACAAGTTGAGTGAGTGGGCAAATCAATGGCAGATGCAGTATAATTTGGAAAATGTGAGGTTATTCACTTTGGAAGCAAAAACAAGAAGGCTGATTACTTCAGAGACAGCAGGAACTGCAGATGATGGAGAATCTGAGATAACAAGGTGCAGAGCTGGATGAACACAGCAGGCCAAGCAGCATCAGAGGAGCAGGAAAGCTGACGTTTCGGGCTTAGACCATCTTCAGAAATGGGGGAGGGGAAGGGGGTTCTGAAATAAATATGGAGAGAGGGGGAGGTGGATAGAAGATGAATAAAGGAGAAGATAGGTGGAGAGGAGACAGACAGGTCAAAGAGGCGGGGATGGAGCCAGTAAAGGTGAGTGTAGGTGGGGAGGTAGGGAGGAGATAGGTCAGTCCAGGGAGGACGGACAGGTCAAGGGGGCGGGATGAGGTTAGTAGGTAGGAGATGGGGGTGGGGCTTGAGGTGGGAGGAGGGGATAGGTGGGAGGAAGGACAGGTTAGGGAGGCGGGGACAAGCTGGGCTGGTTTTGGGATACGGTAGGGGTAGGGGAGATTTTGAAGCTTGTGAAGTCCACATTGATACCATTGGGCTGCAGGGTTCCCAAGCGAAATATGAGGTGCTGTTCCTCCAACCTTCGGGTGGCATCGTTGTGGCACTGCAGGAGGCCCAGGATGGACATGTCGTCTGAGGAATGGGAGGGAGAGTTGAAATGGTTCGCGACTGGGAGGTGTAGTTGTTTGGTGCGAACCGAGCGTAGGTGTTCTGCAAAGCGGTCCCCAAGCCTCCGCTTGGTTTCCCCGATGGAGAGGAGGCCACAATGGGAACAGCGGATGCAGTATGCCACATTAGCAGATGTGCAGGTGAACATCTGCTTGATGTGGAAAGTCTTCCTGGGGCCTGGGATGGGGGTGAGGGGGGAGGTGTAGGGGCAGGTGTAGCACTTCCTGCGGTTGCAGGGAAAAGTGC
>NW_025981163.1:1662-3217 GCF_021869965.1 Rhincodon typus | reverse complement strand
TTTCCCTGCAACCGCAGGGAAAAGTGCCGGGTGTGGTGGGGCTGGAGGGGAGTGTGGAACAGACAAGGGAGTCCCGGAGAGAGTGGTCCCTCCGGAAAGCAGATAAGGGTGGGGAGGGAAAAATGTCTTTGGTGGTGGGGTCGGATTGCAGATGGCGGAAGTGTCGGAGGATGATGCGTTGGATCCGGAGGTTAGTGGGGTGGTACGTGAGGATGAGGGGGATTCTGTTTTTATTGCGGGGATGGGGTGTGAGGGATGAGTTGCGGGAAATGTGGGAGACACGGTCGAGGGCGTTCTTGACCACTGAGGTGGGGAAGTTGCAGTCCTTGAAAAATGAGGACATCTGAGATGTACGGGAGCGGAATGCCTCATCCTGGGAGCAGATGAGGCAGAGGCGAGGGAATTGGGAATAGGGGATGGCATTTTTGCAGGAAGGTGGGTGGGAGGAGGTGTATTCTAGGTAGCTGTGGGAGTCGGTGGACTTGAAATGGATATCGATTTCTAGGTGGTTGCCAGAGATGGAGACAGAGAGGTCCAGGAAGGAGAGAGAGGTATCAGAGATGGTCCAGGTGAACTTAAGGTTGGGGTGGAAGGTGTTGGTGAAGTGGATGAACTGTTCGAGCTCCTTGTGGGAGCACGAGGCAGCGCCGATACAGCCATCAATGTAACGGAGGAAGAGGTGGGGTTTACGGCCAGTGTAGGTACGGAAGAGGGACTGTTCCACGTAACCTATGAAGAGGCAGGCATAGCTTGGGCCCATGCGGATACCCATGGCCTCCCCCTTTGTCTGTAGGAAGTGGGAGGAATTGAAAGAGAAATTGTTGAGGGTGAGGACGAGTTCGGCTAAGCGGATGAGGTTGTCAGTGGAGGGGGACTGGTCAGGCATGTGGGACAGGAAGAAGCGGAGGGCCTTTAGGCCATCTGTATGGGGAATGCAGGTGTATAGGGACTGGACGTCCATGGTAAAGATGAGGTGTTGGGGATCGGGGAATTGGAAGTTCTGAAGGAGGTATAGGGCGTGGGTGGTGTCACTGACGTAGGTAGGGAGTTCCTGGACCAAGGGGGAGAAAATGGAGTCAAGATAGGTGGAGATAAGTTCAGTGGGGCAGGAGCAGGTGGAGACAATGGGTCGACCAGGGCAGTCAGGTTTGTGGATTTTGGGAAGGAGATAGAAGCGGGCGGTGCGGGGTTGGGGAACGATGAGGTTGGAGGCTGTGGGTGGAAGGTCACCTGAGGTGATGAGGTTGTGGATTGTTTGGGAGATGATGGTTTGGTGGTCGGGGGTGGGGTCATGGTCAATGGTATACTGCATCCGCTGTTCCCGTTGTGGCCTCCCCTACATCGGGGAAACCAAGCGGAGGCTTAGGGACCGCTTTGCAGAACACCTACGTTCGGTTCGCACTAAACAACTGCACCTCCCAGTCGCGAACCATTTCAACTCCCCCTCCCATTCCTCAGACGACATGTCCGTCCTGGGCCTCCTGCAGTGCCACAACGATGCCACCCGAAGGTTGCAGGAACAGCAACTCATATTCCGCTTGGGAACCCTGCAGCC
>NW_025981163.1:0-1562 GCF_021869965.1 Rhincodon typus | reverse complement strand
CTAACCTCATCCCGCCCCCTTGACCTGTCCATCCTCCCTAGACTGACTTATCTCCTCCCTACCTCCCCACCTACACTCACCTTTACTGGCTCCATCCCCGCCTCTTTGACCTGTCTGTCTCCTCTCCACCTATCTTCTCCTCTATCCATCTTCTATCCGCCTCCCCCTCTCTCCCTATTTATTTAAAAACCCCTTCCCCTCCCCCATTTCTGAAGAAGGGTCTAGGCCCGAAATGTCAGCCTTCCTGCTCCTCTGATGCTGCTTGGCCTGCTGTGTTCATCCAGCTCTACACCTTGTTAACTAAGGCTGATTACTACCTGAATGGCTGTAAATTGTGAGAGGGGAGTGTGCAGCAGGACATGGGTGTCCTTGTGCACCAGTCTCTGAAGGTAAACATGCAGGTGCAGAAGGCAGTAAAGAAAGCTAATGGTATGTTGGCCTTCTTGAATGACTAGAGTAAGATTGGGGCCGGTCAAGGACAGTCGTGGGAAGTTGTGCGTGGAGTCCGAAGAGATAGGAGAGGCGCTAAATGAATATTTTTTGTCAGTATTCACACAGGAAAAAGACAATGTTTTCAAGGAGAATACTGACATACAGGCTATTAGACTAGACGGGATTGAGGTTCATAAGGAGGAGGTGTTAGCAATTCTGGAAGGTGTGAAAATAGCTAAGTCCCCTGGGCCAGATGGGATTATCCTAGGATTCTCTGGGAAGCTAGAGAGGAGATTGCAGAGCCTTTGGCTTTGATCTTTATGTCGTCATTGTCTACAGGAATAGTGCCAGAAGACTGGAGACTAGCAAATGTTGTCCCCTTGTTCAAGAAGGGGAGTAGAGATAACCCTGGTAATTATAGACCAGTGAGCCTTACTTCGGTTGTGGGTAAAGTGTTGGAAAGGATTATAAGAGATAGGATTTATAATCATCTAGAAAGGAATAATTTGATTAGGGATAGTCAACACGGTTTTGTGAAGGGTAGGTCGTGCCTCACAAACCTTATTGAGTTCTTTGAGAAGGTGACCAAACAGGTGGATGAGGCTAAAGCGGTTGATCTGGTGTATATGGATTTCAGTAAAGCATTTGGTAAGGTTCCCCATGGTAGGCTATTGCAGAAAATACGGAGGCATGGGATTGGGGGTGATTTAGCGGTTTGGATCAGAAATTGGCTAGCTGTAAGAAGACAGAGGGTGGTGGTTGATGGGAAATGTTCATCCTGGAGTTCAGTTACTCGTGATGTACCTCAAGGATCTGTTTTGGGGCCACTGCTGTTTGTCATTTTTATAAATGACCTGGATGAGGGCATAGGAGGATGGGTTAGTAAATTTGCGGATGACACCAAAGTTGGTGGAGTTGTGGATAGTGCGGAAGGATGTTGCAGGTTACAGAGGGACATAGATAAGCTGCAGAGCTGGGCTGAGAGGTGGCAAATGGAGTTTAATGCGGAAAAGTGTGAGGTGATTCACTTTGGAAGGAGTAACAGGCATACAGAGTACTGGGCTAATGGTAAGATTCTTGGTAGCGTGGATGAGCAGAGAGATCTCGGTGTCCATGTGCATCGATCCCTG